>NW_010972528.1:8650180-8651454 GCF_000737465.1 Haliaeetus leucocephalus | reverse complement strand
TCTGGGGTAGATCCTGCCACTCCTGTGGGACAAGCGTTGCTGAAAACTCAGTTCGTGGCCAAATCGTGGGGAGATATTAGGAAGAAGTTAGAGAAAATTGAGGACTGGCAGGAGCGGGGGTTGGATGAATTACTTAGAGAAGCTCAGAAGGTGTATGTGAGGCGGGAAGAGGAAACTGAAAAGCGGCAGACTAGGCTGCTGGTTGCAGCGGTAAGAGAAGGACAGAAGGGTGTGATAAGGAGACCCGGTAAGCCTGGTGGGGGAGATAAGAAAAGAATCGAGAGGAGAGGAGATAAAACCGTAGAATGTTTCTATTGCGGGAAAAAAGGACATATGAAGAGAGAATGTAGAAAAAGGATTCAGGATGAAAAAGCGTTCCGGGAGGATTAGCGGGGTCAGGGGCTCTATGTGCTGAGGACCCCTGGTAAGAAAGAGCCCTTGATAACTTTAAAAGTGGGTCCTCAGCGTCAGGAGGTGACCTTTCTTGTAGATACCGGAGCCAAAAGGTCTACTGTACAATCATTACCTCCGGGATGTAAAATATCTGGGGATAAAGTTAATGTAATTGGAGCAAAAGGGGAACCTTTTAGGGTCCCCGTTATAAAAGATGTGGCGGTGGAATCAAGTTGCAGATACGGAATCGGAACGCTGTTGTTAGTACCTGAAGCAGAATATAACCTATTAGGTAGGGATTTAATCGTAGAAATGGGGATTCGGGTGGACGTGGAAAAGGAAGAGTTAAAAATCAGGCTTTGTGCCCTTACAGAGGTGGACGAGAAGCAAATTAACCCCGAAGTGTGGTATACTCCCGAAACGGTTGGAAAACTGGATATTGAACCGTTTGAGGTGGTTATTAAGAACCCTGAGATTCCAGTGAGAATTAAACAATATCCTTTATCTAATGAAGGGAGGAGGGGACTAAAACCTGAGATCGAGAGACTATTGGGAAAGGGGGTACTCGAACCCTGCATGTCCCCTTTTAATACCCCGATTTTACCAGTAAAAAAATCCGATGGTAGTTATCAGCTGGGGCCTGACCTAAGAGAAATCAATAAACGGACTGTCAGCCGGTTCCCAGTAGTGGCAAACCCACACACCCTATTGAGTCAATTGGGACCCGAAAACCAATGGTATAGTGTAATAGATCTTAAGGATGCATTCTGGTCATGCCCTCTAAAGGAGGAATGTAGAGATTATTTTGCCTTTGAGTGGGAAGACCCAGACACTCATAGGAGACAGCAGTTAAGGTGGACTGTACTTCCCCAAGGGTTTAC
>NW_010972528.1:8649362-8649721 GCF_000737465.1 Haliaeetus leucocephalus | reverse complement strand
GTATATTTCCAGATTATTAGACCCCGTCAGTAGAGGGTGGCCCACCTGTTTACAGGCAGTCGTTGCTGTAGCCCTGATAGTGGAAGAAGCGAATAAGGTAACATTTGGAAGTGAATTAAGGGTGTTCTCCCCCCATAATATTCGGGGAGTTCTCCAACAAAAGGCTGAAAAATGGATCACCGATGCTAGGCTTTTAAAATATGAGGGGATCCTAATCTATTCCCCTAAACTGCAGATCGGAACAACGAGCTTGCAGAACCCGGCACAATTTTTGTATGGGGGTCCTGAAGAAGAGTTAACACATAATTGCCTCCAAACCATTGAAGAACAAATGAAAATTAGGCCAGATCTAGAAGAGG
>NW_010972528.1:8647522-8649279 GCF_000737465.1 Haliaeetus leucocephalus | reverse complement strand
GTGGATGGGGGGAGCCTAGAAGTAAAGGAATCCGGACCCCTCAGTCCTAGTTGGTCGGCGCAGGCATGTGAGTTATACGCAGTACTTAGGGCATTGGAACTTTTAAAGGACAAAGAAGGAACTGTGTACATGGATTCAAAATGTGCGTATGGAGTGGTACATACTTTTGGAAAAATTTGGGAGGAACGGGGACTTATTAATTCTCAAGGAAAGGGTTTGGTTCATGAGGAACTGATTGTCAAAATTCTACAAGCAATAAGAGGGCCCAAGCGAATAGCTGTGGTACATGTTAAGGGACACCAAAGAGGAACAACCCCTGAAATTCGAGGGAATAATCTTGCTGATCAAGAGGCCAAGGCGGCAGCACTACTTGCTGTGACCATCACCCCGCCGGCAGGTGAAACGCCAGCAAGAATCCTAAGCCCTCAGTTTAGTAAACCAGAAATGGATAAATTGAAGGAAATGGGAGTAGTGGAAAAGGAGGGTAATTGGGAACTACCCGATGGGAGACAGGTGTTACCAAAAGCACTAACATGGAAAATAATGAGAGGTATGCACTCAAAGACTCATTGGGGTGTCCAAGCGTTGGTTGATCAATTTGCAATAAAATACATGTGTATTGGGGTTTATAATGTAGCCAAGGGAATTGTACAAGGGTGCCTAACGTGCCACAAGATCAATAAGCAGCATCTTAGAGAAAAAGTACAAGGGGGACGGGAATTGGCACACCGACCATTCGCCAAAATACAGATTGATTTTACTGATCTCCCTAAAGTAGGGCGATATAAACACTTACTTGTATTGGTAGACCACCTCACTCATTATGTCGAGGCGTTCCCTACTGCTAGGGCAACTGCCAATACAGTGGTAAAAGTACTTTTAGAGCATATCATACCGCGATATGGAAATATTGAAACTATTGATTCAGATAGAGGCCCACATTTCGTTTCCAAAGTAGTAAAAAAACCTCTAGCCCCTTTTGGAACTAAATGGGAGTTCCATACCCCTTGGCATCCCCAAAGCTCCAGGAAAGTAGAACGAATGAATGGAGAAATAAAGAAACAATTAACTAAGTTAATGATAGAAACCAAAATGTCATGGGTAAAATGTTTGCCAATTGCTTTATTAAATATTCGGACTCAGCCCCGAGCGGATACTGGAATTTCCCCATTTGAAATGTTATATGGCATGCCCTATGATATGGAATGCCCAGCCAATTACCCTACTTTAGATGAAGATAGTATTAACCCTTATATTGTTCAGCTGATGAAAAGGAGAGAGCGATTACGAAAGAAGGGAATGGTGGTACAGAGGCCACCCCTAGATATATCCATACATTCAGTGAAGCCAGGTGATATGGTATTAATCAGAGCCTGGAAAGAATCCTCTCTCACTCCTAGGTGGGAGGGGCCCTTTCTTGTTTTACTTACCACAGAAACTGCTGTCCGGACTGCAGAACGAGGATGGACGCACATCTCACGAATTAAAGGGCCTTTACCCAGAGATCAGTGGGAAGTAGCAAAGACTTCAGAAGACTTAAAACTAGTGATAAGGAAGAAAAAGGAACTGCATGAATGAATGAATCCTTTTGGAAGAACGGTAAAACCTAGTTTATACCAGTGGTTCCAGGTATCATCTGGAGATAATTTACAGGTGGTGAACTTTACTCCTTGGCGTACAGAACGGATACCTCATCAAACCAGCGGAGCTGGTATATATATATAAATTAACAGGAACTCCTCAGTACTTACCTTTTT
>NW_010972528.1:8646706-8646912 GCF_000737465.1 Haliaeetus leucocephalus | reverse complement strand
GTGGAAAACACGCCCTTAAGAAGTACGACTGCTGCCGAGAAGATGAGAAACCTCGCTGCTCCAGGCACCGGAGTAGGCGAAGTAGGCAGAGGCGTACGGAAAAGGAAGTGTGAGTACACCGTGAGATCATCGGCGGGGAATAGCAAGAAACAGACACTTCGAGAGGAAGGATGGACTCTGGGAGCCCGACCAGGTATGCCCTGGCA
>NW_010972528.1:8598709-8644226 GCF_000737465.1 Haliaeetus leucocephalus | reverse complement strand
AGAATCATTCAAATTTTATGGTTTTTATATGAGGCGTTCAAGTAAGAGTCAGAGAAACTGACACTATTTTGAAGGAACCAACTTTGATATTTCCCCATGTTCTCCCATATCTAAGTTTGCTTAGCAGCAAAATTTCAGCTGAGTAGTTTCAGAGTTTACAGGTATTTTACATTAATGAATTCATTTTTTCATTCTACAGGCAGACAAGAGGCAGAGCCATCAGAATTATGGACAAGACTGACTTAGAAGAAAGTCCCCTAGAGCAACTGAATAGCATACTACTCTCTAAATCAAATGAGCAGCTATTAACATCAGTTGTATAGAGTTTATAATGTGGTGTTACTGCTGCCTTGCCAAATGCCCTAGGAGTTAGGTAAGAATCTCAACTTACCTAGTTAACTAATTTTAAAAAGGCAAATGTTCTTAAAATACGAAGCCTTTAGTCACAATGCAGAGAGAAAAAAAGGAAAGATAAATTTAGGGGAGAACAAGATATAAGTGACAGCCTTTTTATCATGCAAAAAAAATGTCAATACCTAAACGCAAAAATGATAATTCAAAATACTTTATTTTAAAACTATACTTCAGTGGAAGTTTGGCTATGAAAAACTAAAGATAACATGAAAATGCAAAATATGTCTTTAGCTAGATTGAATGTAGTCATTCCTAGATGAGTACATTTTTGCTTACACAGAAGTTTTGCGACTTCATTTGGCATTAAAGTGAGGAATGAGTAAACACAAAGAAAGAACATGAGTATCTTGGCACAAATAAGTAAGTATAAACTTACACGCATCTATAGCATGTATAATAATCAGTGACTACTAATGCTGTTACCTGAATAATTTTTTTCTCGTCATTCAGAAGCAGATGGATTTAAAAAAAAAAAAATCACATTTTAATGTTCACTCCAAACAGAATCAGCTCAATACAACACACAAAATTCCAGCTTCACATACTCAAGTGGTCTAAACTAGGTGATGTCATTGCATTACAAAGCAGAAAAAAAAATCATGTATTTAGAGGGCTGTAATCTCCATTACCTCTCTCATGACTATACTGGATTTCTAGGACCCTCAAACTGTTGGATCACATCTAGCATACAACATACCACGGTATTTTTTTTTCTTTTGTCTTTGAAAGCAGAGGGATAGTAATAGCAAATTCTATTCCTTGACACCATTGGATATCTAAGTGAAAGTAATGAATTGTACCAACTTCACACTTGAAGGAAGACAAAGCAATAGCCAAACACACGATAAACTGGACAGAAAAGTTACTAGTTTAGTATCTATAGAGTAGCATCATTCTGCAATAAGCTAAAATCCTTGTCTTTACATGTCCTCCTTTTCTGGCCTCAATATTCCTAATTTTCCTGTTCCACGTTTTCTGTTGCTTTCTTCTTGTGGTTCCATGATCCAGGATACCAGGTCTGTAAACCACTGGATTAATCACCAACAAGTTTAATACTCACTAAGGTTACCACCATGAAGTTTAATTAGGGTCAAGAACATGTATACAGCAACATTTATATTTTATGGGCCAGAGTACACACTACATAGCTTTTATTTA
Source organism: Haliaeetus leucocephalus (assembly GCF_000737465.1). Lineage (NCBI taxonomy): Eukaryota > Metazoa > Chordata > Aves > Accipitriformes > Accipitridae > Haliaeetus > Haliaeetus leucocephalus. The sequence continues at coordinate 8,642,654 of NW_010972528.1, read as the reverse complement.
CCTTACATTTGCTGTGGGACAAGAATTAACATGTAATCTGACATAAAGTGGGATAGATAGTACTTGATGTAACATGAAGGCCACAAGGACAAAGCAAACATACTAAAAATGCACAAACCACAAAAAATTTGAACTAGTAGGAGAAGTTTTACACATTAATTCTTTTTCTGATGTTGGTATGACATTTCTGACACTGTGTAAGATGCTCTCGATAGACACTTAGACATGATAGACAGCCTTGTTTCCATCACATCTAATGCAAACTTCTTGCTCCCAATAGTATCTATAGTTTACAGAATTAATTAGCTTTTTTTTTAACCTCATCACCAGACTCTCCTCTCCTCTGTCAAGTACTTTCTCATTTCCTACCACACTGCTTTTTAAAAGTGTGAAAGCTCCTACACAAAGCAGAAAGCCACTTGGAAAAAACTAGATCCCCTTTAACAAATAGTGTATCTTGCAACAAATTGCAACCACATTCACACTAATTTCCACCCCTTACTTTCACATCCTATTTTTCAGTAGTCTCCTAGTCTTGGCATTCCCTTTGAGAGATCATTAGGTATTATGGATAATTAGTAATTTTCTGCATATTTATAAAAGCTTTTTTTTTAATGCTATATGTGGTATTCTGTTTGGCCTGTTAATACTAATGCAAGATGAACATTAACAGTTATGAAACAGAGATATTATCTAGGACTACTTTTATGTTATTTTGCTCACAGTGACATTACTCTTCAGTCCCACCATTTCATATAGTCTCAGAGCCCAGACACTCTTATACAGCACTTGTGAGACTGATACATTCACTGCTATTTTCAGAATTATTTTTCCTCCAACGTGCCTGAAGACTGGACGAAAAAATCATTTGGAGCTGATCTAAAAAAAAAAAAAAAAAAAAAAAAAAATCCTAAAAGATCCCCAAAGACTGCTAAAGTAGTCAAGTACATGTCCCATTCTACTTTCAAGCTATGGCATAACTTCTTCAAAAATTATCAACCCTCCAGGTCAGTTCAGAAGAAAATATGTCTTGCTATTGCAGCTGTTAGCAACAGAGCATGGATTACACTCAACAGACAGCTATAGAGCTTTGGCAACAAACATTGTGGCCACTACTGACCCTGGCTAAACCTCTGATGGCAGATGATTATTTCCTCAAATTCTTACAAAAGTGTTTGTTCAGAAGAACAATATCAGATAAAAATACTGAAGACTAGCATGCTCATCCTGTAGTAAGCAAATTATCTGCAACTGAAAAAGTAAACAGAAAGACCTGTTTTGTGTCAGCTATTAAATCCAAATCTTGCATAGCATGATAGAACACACACTTGAAAAAAAGTTTGGGTTTTTTCCACATGGTTAGCACTCAGGGTTAAAACAAGCAAAAATACCCTACACCATCATCAGAAAACCAATCCCAATAATTCTTCCAAATAGACAATTCTTGTATGTGAGAAACTAGACTAAATGTAGCCAATCTTATTCTCGTTTGTTCCAAATCATGTTCTTCAAACACTTCTATCACTTACTACTAAATCAGTAGTTAATCTCAAAATTGAACATATATACATACACAAAAGAAATGCTAAGTTAATGTGGAGAAAAACTGATTTTTGTTTCAATTCGTTTTTCAGATGCAACCTTCCCTCCCTCAGCTGTAAACTGTACAACAGTAACCATGCTTAACACTTACTATGTGTCGCCATTCTACGTCTTACAAATAGTGGTTGTGATAACTACAGGAACCTGCAACTGCATAGATGCTGAACAGTACTCATCTACTTATGGTCTGTGCCATGCTGTCTTTCTCCCCCCAAGAGGGATTTAACATCAGTGATGTGTCCCATTGATGCTTCCTGTTGGTCTGTAGGCCAAAAGATTTATGGCAGAGTCAGAGGATACTTTGTAAGCTTTTATTGTATAAGCAGTCTGCAGAGGCTACCACTAAATAGCCTTATTATGGCCTTGTTTCCATGTCTGATTTTACTCCAGCCAAGGCAGTAACATCAGAAATATCCGCCAAAGACTGTATACAAATCACTGATATGATCCTGGAAAGGGTAAGTTATTGCATTCACAAGAATCCTTCAAAATGATAGTAAAATGCAAGTCTCATTTGGCGGTCTGATTTTTTGTTCTCTGCTGGAGAGAACCTGATGTATGGCTAAAATTTTTTCTTCTCCCCACAAGAAGCAACTGAGAAGTAACTACACCCACAGCACCTAGTAAAAGAAGTTGTATTTCTAGCTGTAATAAATAATCTCTCTCTTCGAAGCACAGATGTTTTACAGAGAAGATGCAAGAGACTTTTGCTCCACAATCCTGGTATATTACTGTAACTCTCATTAATAAGTAGGAAGACATCTGTTTAACTAGCATGCTAGGGAGGCTAGAATTTCTCCTAATGTATATTTTCTATTTAAATTTTCCATGCCACATATAAAAAAAACATTATTGGAATAATTTTTATATATATATGTGTGTGTATATATATATATTTAAAAAATGCAAATACATTGTGAGGCCTTAGCATTGAAAGTTATTTTTTCCAGAAAACTGTACTTACATTAAAAAATATTGATAATGAGATATCAAAACATGAAAACTTGTAATAGTATTTGAATCTCATTTCTCTTTGAAATTGTTTCTGAAACCCTCTTATTATGCAGACTTTGTCATGTTGACCTTCCTGTCTTTTGATGGTATTGGCCAAGACAAAGAGAGAAAGCTCACTAACTCTTGAAAAATTAAGCCTTCTTCACAATGCAGGTTTTCAGATTAAGTCCTGTCAGCCTCTGTATGAATTCCATGATTCACATGAGCTTTGGGTCAAGCCTCAAGTGACAGAATGAATTTACTGCTTCTGGATAATTATTTTTTTCCTTATCACTACCTGCCCCCCAGTACTGGAGTATTCATTACCTTAGATGATGTTAATAGCATGCTTGTGAGAAGTCATTTTGTATCTTGAAGCCTTTATATTAAACATCCCATTGCCTAAAGTGGCTAAAAAAACTATTTACCTGATTACAATTCCAAGTCCTGTATTGGAGCTGACTCTTTAATTTGCTTTAAATGCTTTTATTGCAGAACACTTTACTTGTCACACAAAAATACATTGTACATTACTGAATATAATAATAGAGGTTAAGAGACAGCTGGAGTAAGTGTTATGTAGTAAACTGACACAGCCCCTCTCATACAAAGTGCAGTGTCACTGCCCTAACTACAGTGCAATTTGCATATAGAAATGGATAAACCTTAAAAGACAGCAGCAGTTTATTAATTTTAACATAACCTACCCCAAAATGCGTAAAGCATAGGTAAGCATTTATATATAGGGTGTCTCTTTTAGTCCATCATGATACATTATTATTTACTTTGTATCTAAATGATGTGTCAGACTGGAATACAATTCTGAACCAAGCTCCAGTAATAGAAATTACAGCTTTAAAAAATATTTTGCAGTTCCTTGCAATGCAAGGATGCAAGATGCTAATATGTTACATAAGAGATAACATGGGGATAAGGACAAATAAAGAATTAGTTATCTAACTTCACTATTGTACAGCCAATGGTGGTTCTTCCTTTCCAATCATTTTAAGGTTTTTGTTGTTGTCATTGCTTTGAAATAAAATCAGCTATGCCTTAACTGACAACTAAACAATCACTAAATGATTGAAATCAATGTCAAGAGACTGAAAAGCATCCTCAAAAGACTTAAATTTAATTCACTCAAAAAACCAGAAGACACCCAGTCTGCATTCCTACATGCCCTTAAGCTGATTGTTAGATATTTCAGTTTTATACATACATCAGTTTTTGAGCTCACAAATTCCATACATCTAATTTTTACATGCAAATACTTAAGTCCAATATCAAAACATTTGGCTTCCTACAGGGACAGGCACAGACATAACCTGTAACAGGGTTGCCACTAATATGAAATGCAGGCATTTAGGTTATGTCTGTCCCATTTTTAGACTTACTGACTACTGCACCTTCATCTTATGCATTTGCGTTGCAGTACAATATAGCAGGATAGGTTGGAGGATGCAAGATGTAGCTAGCCTAAAAAAGGCTTCATTCTTATGAGTTGTCTAGGCATCACATGCTGATTTTATCTACTGGATGGCAAGAAAGTTGAGGGCTGGCAAAAGTCATGCAGTGACTAGCTTTTACTAAGCACAGACCATGTTAACTCATGCCTTCATCTTGCAAAGGCTTCTCCGCCAAACCCTGGTGTTAAAAAGAGACCTACTGGTTTTGTGTCACATACTCCCATGTAACATGCTATCTGACATCTGAGCAGGGTCTGTGCAAGTATAGAGACAGGCTATGCAGGGCTTATTGCAAAATCAGACTGCGCCTGAAGAGACTGCTATCTTAAGGTATATGGTATACCCACATTAGTTTTAGAAAGTGTATCAACATAAGGCCTTTAAATTCAGTTGAACAATGCAGAAGGAAAAAAACCTGACAAACCAGGACATACGTCCCCCGTTTGACTAAGAAATAAAATACAAATGCAAAAAAACACACCATAATCATGGCTATACTAATAGTCACAATAACTTTATCATCAGATGAGTTGGAGAGATTTTAGAGGACTTCCTCTAGTGCCAAGGTGTGTCAATTTTTGTTTCAAAGCTCACACAAGGCATATGAACTATAATTTAACCATTTAACATTCATGCAGAAGATATTTTTAGTCTATGTGGAGAACAATATGTTCACTCACTGCATGTCTCTTTTATTTCTGAGCCACCTGTTTCAACACTAATGCTTTACAATAATTAATGATGCTCTCACAGAAGATGGAATGCCACCTCCATGAAGAAAAAAATACCACTTTGGTATAACATAAGAAATCTTTCCCTTTTCGTTACACTAATAAGCAAGTTATACTGCAGCTAAACCACAGGTGAGGCTTAGAGACTGTATGTTGCAAACCCTGCTGTTGACTTCAACCAAAAGCTAGAACTCCATCCCCAGCCTTCTCCTGAAAAGAGCTTTTGCCGAGGGTATCATCACCAGTGTGAAGGGCTCCACTGAAGGCAGGCTCAGTGGAAGACAGGGAAGCAAAAAATCCCACAGAGGCGTCACTGCAGGACTTGAGTCTTCTTTCATTTTTTGTTCAAAACTGCCACGCTTATTGTATAGGAAATTATTTGTATCCTATGCATATAGGACTTTTATAATTCCAGAATCAGTGCTTCAAATTCTATTGCAGTTTTAGAAAAACAATTCCTGTGTTCATGTCACTGACAAGATGTGGTACATTTCATTTGCATCTCAGTCAGGGATCTATTAAGGCTGTAAGATTCTTTTATTCAGAGCTTCTTAGCAGAAGAATTTTAATCAATTTTAGATTGCTGAAAAACAGCCTTGTAGATAAAGAAGCCTCTTCATACTGCCTCACTGCCAAATCACTTTTGATGCAAAATTTCAAGGCACAACACACTTAAATATTCAAAACTTCCACTGAAATCAACAGTAGTTTTGATCAATCAAAGAGTCAAATAAAAACCGATACAAACCTTACAAAGTTTGGCCCTCAGAACCCACATCTGGGATAGAAAAAGGTTGGTATTAATGCAGTAGAGATAGCTCTGTTTTAGATCCTTCCTTTATAGGAGCCCTTATGAATGTACTTCATGTAGGACTGGTAACACAGACTTAATTAGGACTATTCATGAATAAAGCCATGCCTGCATTAAAGTATTAGCAGGATCCAGACCTTCCTAGAAGAACTGCCCTTTAATGCAGAAGTCCACTACAGACTGTTCACGATAATATTTTAAAATGTCATGTTTTACATATTTGTGTTAAAAAACTAGCACAAATTTACAATCAATACATGATCTTTACTACAGTGCTGCTAAACTAGTTTATTAAAAATGCACACTGGCACCATGCCAGCAAGTGATGATATTTTTGCAAATATATTCGGTTGAACTGCTTGATGCTGCTCTCTGTTATACCAATGGTAAAGTTTCCATCAGCTTCTGCATGAATAACAGGGAACGATTCCCCAAGTGTTATGTAATTTCTTTTCCTGGGGCTGCCACTGACTCCTCCTGTGACACAAGTACTTTGCGTCTCTGTACCTTGTTCTATCCAGCTGTTAAAAGGGTTATAGAATTATGTGTTGGAGGCTGTTGGCTCAAATGTGTAGTCTACATGGAGATATAAAACACAAAATTACTTTAGAAGATTTACCATGTCTTTTACAAAATCTTACAGAAAATCTCAAATACCCAAGCCTGCAGACTGGCAAATGGCCCGTGAAGTTTTGTACTGACAAACCTAGATAAAATTTTAGAAGAGAAAATTCTAACAATCCTGCAGCTGTCTGGTATTACCCCTCCAGTTTCCATGGATACAACCATTAGAGATCAGCACAAACAAAGCAGCTGAAATTTTGAAATTAGTATTATTTTAAATCACCCTGTCTCACAAAAATCCTGGTGACAACAGATGTGTTAGAAATATTGAAATTCTTTGGTTGAAAGCCCACCCACAGTTGCAACATTGCTAAAACAAAGGTTATAAAAGAGAAGAAAATAAACCCAACATTTTACCTTTTTGTTTTAGATAAGAAAGACTACTAGCAGGAGGAAAGATTAGTAATATTTACAGGAAAAAATGTTTTCCAGTTACATAGTTTGTTTTGCCACACCAACAAAATTTAGAAAGAAGCTAGCCTTCTTCTTGGGGAGAAAAAAATAAAAATCCAACAAACCCAAAACCTCAAAACCAATAGAGAAGGTATATTTGTTTTTAGGACAACTACGAAAGGTGCTTTGAAAATATATGCAACTTTGCTTGTTTGTGGTGATCGCAAAATACAATACTGCCAGACACAAATTCTGAATCAAGCTAGAACATTTTATTAAACAAAGATTGGCCAAATTAAAAAAAAAGGGCGAGTGGGGGAGGGAAAGACATTACGCATTGCCGTTAGCAGAAGCATAGGGGGCAAACTTTATAATTCATATGACTATGTGACTCACTGGAAATACTTAATACACTGAAGCAAGTAATAGGAATAGCAAGAATGACTGCAAGCAGGTAATTTTTAAAGACAGAAGGCTGAATGAAAATCTCAAAAGAGGATTACTCTTGGGTAATCAAGATAGACTTTATTACAAGCTTTGTTAGCTTTTATTTGTTTTGATATGTACTAGCAAGTGTCATTTGAAACATCTCATTATGCTTTCTGTATCATTGTGTAAGCAAATCTAATGCTTTCTATTTCTGATGAGGAAACAAGCTATGTAGTTCAACCTTCTCAAAGATGTAGGAAAACATGACTAAATGCAAGGAAGAAAAGTTTGGATTCCCTTCTCATCAGACACTATTTTCACAGAGATTAAATAAATGCTGCGAGGTTTGCCAGGAGAGATTTCTGTGCTAATTTCTTCTATAATTTATTTTGAACTACAAACACCTTCCTCTTATGGATTTGAGATTAATTATTAACTTCTCTGAGAAGAACGGATATGCTAAGATCCTTTATGGTAAGGATGTTACTAATTCTTTCATGATTTAAAAAAAGTTTGTAACTCAGAAATTCAAAGCCTATATTCAGTAACCAGCCAAAACCAAGGTTCTAATGAACTCTTTAAATGAAAGGTGTAATATATTGTGAATCTTAAAATCTTAATTAAATTTCATTCTTACTACATTAAATGACTAATTATTTATACTAGTGGTTTCAGATTTCTCTAACTTTTCTCCACTGAATGGTTAGGAACACTTAAACTAATCACCCTTCCTGCATGTTCTACCCTTGAACACTTTGTAGGAATTCCACAATGATGTTTTGATCAGCAAACAAAACATCTCCTGATGTTTTGATGAGCAAACAGGCAACATATACTAGAGAGCACATAGTAGACTGACTGGCAGAACTGAGTGTTAAGTGATTAGCACGGCATGCATATTTAAAGACCGAACGCCTGTGTTAAATTAAGAGACAAATTAGATTTGTAAGTTATGCTAGACTCAGGTATCATAGAAAGGTAACTGAATATTGATGCAAAACAAACTTTTCTAATTGTTAGTCTGAGTCACCAAATGGACTGGCAACAGAACCAGTAGGTTTATCTCCTGACCCTCAACCTCCATCCCTCTGCACATACACATCTCCAGAACACACAACCCACTACAGAAAGAATAGGAAGAGTGAGTAGCTAAAAAGATCCTGCATCTAGTTTACCTTTCCTCTGGGGCCTCAGCACTAGGAAGGTAGCTAGACATGGCAGCTACAATTCAAAAGACTTTTTGCCTCCTTTTCTCAAAACTCAAGTTACAATTAGTTTCTCTTGGTATTTACTATTGCAAAGTTGGTCCTTGGGCATACTTCTGGGCATGCTAGCCTGTTCCATGAAGGCTTCCACCCAAAATCTGTGCTGTCCAACTGCACCAAGCCTCTCTACTAGGAATGACCAGCAGCCTATCCAAAATCAGAACAACTTCCATGAAACAAAAAAAAATCCCCCTGCTCCACACTTTAAAGGAAGCCACAAAATAGAGTTAGAAGAGCTGACACATACAATATAATAATTCAGAAGGAAGTAGGGAAATGTGAAATCCTAATTCTGTAATGACAAAATGGTTCAAACATAATTTGTTCTTAGAGAACAAGGGCTGTTCAGGTTCCCCTCCAAAATGGCTTTCCCTATGTTCATGTTTAATGACAGTCAGCAAGTACCAGCAAAAGGAGAAAAGGCATAGAGGACTATGGGAAACAGAAAAGGAAAAACCCAACAGAAAATGACATGGCTTCATTAGCACAGCTCTATTTTCTTTTCCTGTCCATGCAGTTTAACCAGGAGAGTATACATCTCTCCTTTTCCTTTTATAAAGGAGACCTAGGCCATAGAAAGAGGACAAATCTATATAGCATGCTACAAAAATTAGGCTAATAACAGAACTACTTAATTTTCAAGGCTTTCCTTACAGCTTACTCCTGGTTTTCTAGTGTCTTAACTACATAGCCAGAGGGAGAGGGATATATATACATATTCATTAGAAATCTGCAGGGCAAGGTTTAAAAAAAACAAGACAGACATTAATGTGGAGAGTGTCAACAATTCAAGACAGGAACTATTTAAGTTAAATGATTTAAAGACTGAAATAGCATCAAGCTATTCTGGGGAAGCAGAATTTATTTCTGTAACCCAGATACCTTTCCCTGTATAATCCTGCCACACACTATGTTACTAGCTTGCTGTCACTGTAAAGCTTATTATTATAGATTGCTGGGGATACCTAGAAGCACATAAGGATAACTTATCTATCATGGCATGCTGTATCAGTAAATATCCAGGCTACATCAGTTAGATAAATGGGGGATTCAAAGCTTAAGTCATGAAAAATTTGCTTGTTTACTACTTCTTCCAGAGAGCTTTTTCATACTGCATAACATCAAAAGTTATAGGAAGAAAAGGAAAGCTAGGCAGCAATTCCATTTCTTTACAAAGCACGCTGCATGTGAACACAGACATGGTGCTTCTCCAAGACAATGTAACCCAGAAGTAAAAAGGGTCTCTCCACTACGTCAAAAAAATTAGCCTGATAGCATGTATTGCATCTGTTCTTTTTTCAGGGCCTAACCAGACAGGAATTGTTTTAATAACTTATATGAGTCATATCAGCTGTTTATTGTTTCCACATAAAGTACAAACAGTTTTAAGACTAAAAATTTTAAGTCATATGTGAAAAGAAGCCAAGTTTAACCTCCATTATGAAATCATATACATTATATGAAAGAAGGGCCTACACGTATTTCAGATTCATTGCTTATCAATGGCATCCCAGTCTCACATAATTATTTGTAGGACATAGCAAAAGAAAAGCCTTTCAAATTAAACAACCAAGTTTAATTAGTCTACATCTTGACCTGGACATTTCATAGTCATTCTCCAGTTCCCAGTGTTCATTTAAACGTGAGAGCCAAGTCAGATGATTTCTAGAAATCACCTAGAAATTTCTGCACAGAACCTGCAGAAACAGGAAAATGCTAACAGCCAAAGACATTAGTATTCAAATGCATAAACTGCAAAAGCACATCCTCCGCCTCAGGCTTCAGTTAATCACCCTGTGTTGTGATCCATACACATGTGGATCTACACCTATATATACCTGTACGTATGTGTATGTGCGCACACGATTAAATAAGCTTCTACCTTTTACCATGTACACATAACAGCCTCTACTGAAGTATTTGTGCATGTTTTTCAATCTGCAGAACCAGTATTTAGGCAAATTGCATAATACGAATTTTGGCTGTTTAGGTACCATACTCGCCTTTCCAAGTAATTCTGAAAAGCTTTGCTCAATCCACTTGCCTTCTCTGTGCCTCTGTTTAGGCCTTTGGAAAATTCAGAAAACAGCCTATGTTTCCCTAGTGTATTGTATAAGGTGGAATGTTCAGAAAGTGCTTCAAGGTAAGCAAGCAAGATTCCATCAAAACAAACCAGAAAGCCACAGTAATTTCCTCTTCACTCATACAGTGAGTAACTAATGGTCAGCAGAAGTCAGACCTCTTTCCCAAACACAACTGGCCTCTCCAGGATATAAGTTTTTACCCTGATTTCCTAAATCAAGGCAATCACAGTATTTCCTGTTTTAGTAAAACACACTCTGCAGAACAACAAATCTATCCTCAGCCTCAAATTTGACACATTCTATATCTAAAAATAATCTAGCTACCTATTTTCTCTTAGACAGAATAATTCACTCATGCATTTGGTCATTCCCTGATAATGGGAACAATTTTAGGGTAATTATTAAGGGATTATCTTTTTTTTTATTTCATTGCTTGCTTTCCAAAATGAAAGGCAACCCTTATACCAATGCTGTTCTATGACTTTGGTGACTAATGCTTTATGAAAATCACATTAAATACTCGCATAAGAGAAGATGAGGTGCAATTATCCTGAAAAGATTTTCCTGATCCAAGATACTTAAGGAATTTAAGTCCATTTAGTACTGAAGCCTGCCTTCAGTCAAAATGTTGCTCTTAAATGTATGTTAAAACAGAATAATTTTCAAAGACACACATCATTTCCAAAAGCTTTATTGTAGCCTGTTCCCAAAGTGCAAACTTTGGGAACTTGCTAGCAAGCTGTCAAGACTTCAGAACAGAAAATATGACATGGATAGAAAAATCATATGACAAGCTTAATGGTCTTCTACCCTTCAAGAACAACAGCAAAACCCCAAATCCACTATGCCCTAGAACACAAAAATCATTAAAGCTGGGAAATAAATTTCTCAGGCCAACATAATTGAACATAATCTTCTATGAAAGTGACTAATCTGGGGTCATGTCCATCTTATTTAAATTTTTTCCATTATGTTACAATAATTTCTCTTGAATTCGGATGCTAAGGCCATTAATGCATTAATACAAGTTCTTTGAGCAAGCACTACACCTGTGTTCTATGGAGTTTTGTGAGATAAAATTTACATTTATATTTTGTGTTATTTTCCTGTTTCTTCTCAAATTTGCTTTGTGACATTTCTACAACACGGTTATTTTAATGTAAAAAAAAAAAAACTAGTTAATTTCATGCATATTCTCAGTGAATTCCACGGAGAATCAATATTGTGGTGTTACTACGAAAATATCATTAGTTATATTTGTTGTTAGGCATCCAATAAAAGTGTTTAGGAAAATCTACTAGGAATATCTAGGCCAGCATATTTCATAAGTAAATTGAAAAGCATTTTTGGAAAAAGAAAAAAAAAAAGGAAAAAAGGGCACTTTTATAAGGTTTTGTGTAAGAAAGATATCTGACGACAAAGAGAGAAAGGATATAAATGAATTAAACTTCTTTTTATTTTCATCACTGTAAAAGACCTCGTACAGAGCCAAAAGAGGCTACCTGTTTTACCAATGCCTGTTAATAATGGAAATTCTAAGCAGCTTGAATAAGCTGTTACCTATTGATTTATCCATTCTTCTGCATTGCCCAAAGAATTAATGAAAATTGAGTCATCTGAAACATATAGATTGGAAAGACGGGTTTTTCATCATTACAGAAGAAGTAATAGTGGAAAATGACATAGGTATTACCACAAAATATGGAGGCATAGAAGTATTTTTCAGTAGTAACTGGGCATAACAATGACTGAAAAGGTGCATATCGTGAGGAAATACATAAGGAAAAAACCTGTCACACTGAACCAAACAAACTTGGGAGAGAAACCCCCACAAACAAGAACTATCATTCACTCAGTGAAGTTATTTTTAGCTTTAAGAAGAAAAACATCAGAAACCTCCTTCTGTTCTTAAACTTTTATTTTCTCTGTGTTATTTGTTCTATACAGTTGATAAAAACAAGTGAAGACTGGAGACCTGAGTAACAGGTTAATTCTCCAAAGTGGAATAAAAGGGGGAAAAGGGGGGAGACACCATGCAACAGCAAAGAACTAACAATAATTGGGGAAAAAAAAATGGCACAAGTGATGCATTGCATGCAGACAGTGCATGCAGACAGCACACTGTATCTTCGTTACATAGTCAACTTTCTATTCTCATTTAAACAGACATCATTAATAGCTTGGTAGGGTGACAGAAAATTCCTGAAGACTGGCAGAGACAATATCAATCTTAAAACCAACCACAATAAAAAGACAGTAATAATTCAAATCTATAAATATGTGGGTTTGACCTATCAAAGAGCAAACAATTTCAAAAACTTCTTAAGCATGTAGTGGAAGAACAGCTGGAAACTGCAGTTTGATTTAAGAATAGCAACATGGATTAAAGCAAAATACAGCACAATTAACGTGCTGCAGCAGTGAACCATGTCTCAGTCTCCAAATCTGCCCACGCATGATGGCAGAGATTGAAAATGGCCCAAACTCTAGCACCTGTTATGCTGCATATTAAATAACAACTGTCAAGTTATGATCTTTAAACATAGAGCACATTTTCAGAAGCAACCCATTTTTGTGATCTGCAATTTGCAGTATCCACTTGTGCTGATTTTGGCTGGGATAGAGTTAGTTTTCTTCATAGTAGCTAGTAAGGGGCTACGTTTTGTATTTGTGCTGAAAACAGTGTTGATAATGCCGAGATGTTTTCATTACTGCTGAGCAGTGCTTACACAAAGCCAAGGCCTTTTCTGTTTTTCACACCACCCCACCAGCAAGTAGGCTGGGGGGGCACAAGAAGTTGGGGTGGGGGCACAAGAATTTGGGAGGGGACACAGCTGGGACAGCTGACCCCAACTGACCAAAGGGATATTCCAGACCATATGATGTCACGCTCAGCATATAAAGCTGGGGGAAGAAGGAAGGGAGGCATGTTCGGAGTGATGGCGTCTGTCTTCCCAAGTAACCGTTACGCATGATGGAGCCCTGCTTTCCTAGAGATGGCTGAACACCTGCCTGCCCATGGGAAGTGGTGAATGAATTCCTTGTTTTGCTTTGCTTGCCTACGCGGCTTTTGCTTTACCTATTAAACTGCCATTATCTCAACTCACAAGTTTTGTCACTTTTACCCTTCTGGTTCTCTCCACCATCCTACTGTGAGGGAGGTGAGTGAGCGGCTGTGTGGTGCTTAGTTGCCGGCTGGGGTTAAACCACGACACCACTATTACCAAGTCAATTTGTTACACACTGCAAACAGACCTACTTGGCTTACACTGAGATGATGTCTTTACAAAAAGATGTTATATTATTGTGATGCAATGTATAACAAAAGTCCCAAGTGGCCAAAGTGTTTAACACTGAAGGAAAGAGAAAAGGTAGGAAAAGGGAGCTGCCATGAATGCCCTGGACAGGTATATGCACATGTTCCTGCTTACTCTAATGTGCCGCATTTGCAATATGGCCAAAGACTTCCAATTAATGCACAGCTTTAAGCACTACGTAGACTGGGAACACTTTTCCCTGCAGTTGCACTTCTGCCTTCTGAGACTAATTACAACATCGCTGGAGCTGCTTCATGCCCCAAACTGGTCTGTCTGTCTCTCACTAAGTCTAGAATTAACCTTGAAAGCAGACTGGCGTTGTACCTCCAGGAAAGAATTCCACATAAAGGAGAATCAGAGGGATCAATTAAATGTTCAAAGAAGAGACAGAAGCAAGAAAAAGCAGGTGCCTTGGAATTACAGGTTCATACCCTCCCTCCTAAGGCAAACTCCTGAACATGTCATCCAGAAGCACAGGAAAATTGTACAATGCTCCTTGTAGGATATACCAAGTCAGGTAATCCACATGAAAGGACCCAGCATTGATTAGAAAACCAGCTGCACCAAATGAGAATTTCTCAGGCTGAAAAGTAATTGTTCTAGTACACTATGTACCAGCTTTAGGACAACCTCAGTTCATAAATAATTGCAATGAAAAGGTATAGCCTACACTGAACCTTAATATTGTGTTTTTACAGGGTATGTGCAATATCTACAGGAGTGATTCTGTAAAAAAAAAAAAAAAGAAATTTAAGTGTTTCAGTAGATTTAGAACTGAGAACACAAAGACAAAACAACATAATAAGCTTTAAAACGTTTGTGTTACACTAAAACATTAATGTTTCAAAAATCTTTACTGAACAAAAACTAGGAAATGTGGTATTTGACATGCTGTAGACTCTGAATGGCTAATGGGATGTACGCAGAAACAAAAAAGAACTGAGATATTAAAGGACAAAGAGCAAAATGAGCAACTAAGTTGTTTCTATGGTTGCATTTGTTAGTGCAAAACCACCTTGGAGTGAAAATGAAATTGTAGCATAAGAAAATAAGAGCAGGTTAGGAGAACTATCTAACCGCAAAGTAAAGATTCTTGTTGGTTTTGTTTTTTTTCTCAATTCCAAACTAACAAGAGTTAAAAGGTCAAATAATACTAAGAAGGGAAAAAATAATTATGAGAGCAAATTTTCAGAAGTGACTTGCTGGTAGACATGCTATATGTAGCATCATCCTCAGGTATACCATCTGAAAAAGCTGTTCCACTTGGGGGGATATATTATTGTGTAATACAAAAAATCAGAACTGTAGTAGTTTGTTTCATTTTAAGATCTATTCCTAACCAAAATATGTTTATTGAAAAGACTGCCTTAAAGACATAAGTAAGGGGCAAACAGAAACTCTCTTGTTAGCACCACTGGAGTAGAATTATTTGCATTGAGTAGTACTTGATGTACAGAGCAGAAAAACAGTTCCAAGGACATCAGCAGAGTTATTTCTGTTTAAGAGTCTTTTCTGCATCAAGAAGAGTATCACGATGCTTCATGAGAATTTGGATTCATTCTATTCCAGGTCTGAGGAAACTTTAGATTTTATTTCCCATCCACAGTGTACTGTCAGACTGACACAATCCAACCCGACTTGACAGAACCTGAGCCATCATCTGTGAAACCTGAAAAAGCACTTTTCTAATGCTGCAGTGACATGAAACTTTTTTTTTTTTAACATCAGCTTACTTTTTAATACTTCAGGCAAAATCCCTTATCAAATAAAATACTTAACTGACACCCGAATTCTCTAAACAGTGCAATTGCTTTGCCATCCGGTCATTCTCATGCATAGGGCTACATAAATTTTGTACCAGGTTAGTTGACATTTTTGTTCCATGTGTTAGTTCATGCATAATCCAGGGCTGAGTACCTATGAATACACATCACCAACAGCATCAATCACAAGTGTAAAGGTTAGTTAAGAACTGATTTCCACCCCTTTTACTCTGTTGAGACCAAGTATTTAGAAATCATCAATGTCATACTGAACAGGATATAAAAGCTTATTAAAGTAAAACAAATCAATATTTACTCCCAAGACTTGTATGTCTGCATTTGTAGCTAATGTTGATTACAGTCATGAAACTCATAGATATGAAACTAAAACTTTACTCAAGATACAAAGCACACATGCAATATTTTGACACACATTTTGGTCTCTTCATATTGCCAGAGTGCCCTTAATCTGTTGTCTACTACTCTTGGTGATGGTGAAGCTGATAATGTCAATAAATTGACATGAACCAGCATTGGTACTGAAGACAAAGTACCGTATGATTTCGTTATAAAAATAAGAAGATTCAGCAAGACATTTCTTCATAGATTCATTACATTTCCTTAAGATTCTGGTGGGCAAATTTAATGAGCTAAAATAGCTCCTGATGATGACTGCTAAATCCAATCCAAGTAGGAAGTGGTACTACTCTTCCTGGTAGCAAACCACTGTACCAGTTCAGACAATTTTTGACACCCCACCCAAATGCTTGAGGATCCAGAAGATTCAGTAAGCAGCATAACAGCTTGTAAACTCTGAAATGGGCAAGTTCTACTCTGCTCTACTGTACTGTTCATCATTTTTGTTTTGTATTAGGTCATACCACTCTCAACTCTCCACACATCAATTTAATGCAACAGTCCAGCAAAAAAAAATCTCTAACTATTGACTCTGGGAAGACTCCAATATTCTCCACCAGGTGAGATCAAGTATGCAGTATGCAACTGCATGGTCACAGTGAAGAGGAGAACACCCCCCCTCCCCTTCTTGTAGCAAAGACCCAACCCAATCTGGGTGGGTCTGCCATCTGTGAAACTGCCACCTTAGCTGTAACCTTGATCTGTTGCCTGATTTAATTCATTGCCTTGGTGTACATGCATTTATGCCATCACAACTGATAAAATGTAGCAGCCAAGAGAAGGGAAGAGAAACATGTCTCTGGATGCCAACACTGGCTTATGCTGTGTGTTAAACCACTGCCTTAAAAGCAGACTGGTATGAAATTCAATCACTTGGGATGATCTTAAAGAATAAGAGAAAAGCACCAAGCAGAGGAAAACAGGGTTAAATAGAAAACAAGTGGTAGAAAATAAAGGACATAATGACAACTAGATATCACAAAAGAAAAAAAGGGGGAAACTGGAGCAGAAAGTAACATTTCAAAAATGAAGTTATTTGCAGACATACTATTTTAGAAAAATTGCAAGTGAACATCTTTCTCTGTAATTCTGATACGCTGATGCAAATCCATATTATTTAAAAATGTTTGACACTGAATATGTCAATGTAAGTGCATTTTGTAGGACTCACAGGGAGAAACAAAGTGAGAAACAATACTTCTTTTAACTTCATACACATGATAAAAGTTTAATAGCCCTGCTGTCCATCTATTCTTTTGCAATATGGCTCACTGATATGTCTCAGTATGTTTCATTTAAAATTGCAGTCAGACCACAGAAATCAGCTTTTCATGTTTAATTCCTGCCATGCTTTTCTTATTCTTGGCATGAACCATAAACCCCTGTCTAACTTCTAGTCTAATTGAATCAAAAAGTAATCTTTGATCTTATTCCTATGGGCCCCTATTGCTATTGAAATATTTGATGCTAACGTATTTTTTGTATGGCAATGTTCTCCAAAAATCCTCTTGGACACCTAAAAAGCATGAACCAAATTGACTGTTTTGGTAGAATACATTAGCAGAAGACTTGAACAAACTATTAAATAAGCTCAGATCTGCTGAAAATGGATGTTACAATACTTGGTTTGCAAAGATGTTTTGATATCAACCCCTAAAATCCAGTAAACTGGGAATCTATTGCCAGATCACTACTTACATGAACAGGAAACTGCTTCTGGCATCTTTGCCTGGTGATTTAGCTGTTCTTGGCATACTGCTTCCACGTGTGGCCAGAAGTCATTTGCTACCTATGACCTGAAAGCACAAACCTTTCTGAGTTTTACCTTGCTCTAATCTTACTTCAGTTTTCATGACAAACCTTCAGTAAATTGCATAGACTAAAGCAACCAAACACAACTATTTGTGTGGCAACAGCAACAGAAAGGGGAAAAAAACCAAGCCAACGAGCCCAACCCCCAAATGCAAATTGGGCTTCAGTTTAAAAACAGCAAATAGCAGCTAGGATGACAGAATACTATTTTCAAAACTTGGAAAGTTAACTAGGCAGAGATCCTTGAGGAAAAAAATTCAATATGAATTATGTGTAGAAGTACCATTTCCAACAGTGATGCAGACTTCTATTACTCAGATCCTTACAAATATCTAGTCTCCCACAGCAAGTGATTTTGAAAATTTTATGCCTTATCACAGTCTTCTAAATATCTGTGAAAGCAGTAAAGAATGTTTCTCTTATATTCACCTTATATTTTTGGCAGCATCCAAAATGACTTTGTAGAAGTATATAGTAGCAGAGTGACAAGTAAGTGGGTAAAAACTGGCCCAGGTACATTCTGAAACTATGCTATTGATAGAGGGTGGAAATACATTGCAAGAAGACTAGTTAGTGAAGGCTAGCATTAGCCTCTCTCTAACCTATGCAACAGGGACCTTTCCTAAAGTTATTTTTCTCCCTAGTGATAGGTGCAACCCCTCAGCATCCAGCATTCATGCTTCATAAGAATGGGAAATTTTATACAGTCCAACTAGGCTCTTCTAAATATTCCCTAAACCAAGACATACAAGATGAACAGAATTCACACCAATATACTCAGCTGGTGAAATACTAATCTACAGTCATTTTATCAGATTTTATTAATCCCAATAGATACCTTACCCCACCACATCCTCACACGATTTTAGTATCAGCTGGGAAGATACAAGTTTAGCAATCAGTAACGTACTAAAAATGCTACCACATTTAGAGTCCGTTCCTGTCACCAATGTGCTGGTTCTTAGTAAAATGAGTACCCCTCTGTGCTCACTCCATTACTTGGTAGGTGGAACTTTAAGTGCTACTTTACTGATGTACTTACTATGTTACAGAATACTGCATATATATTACACATCAATTCAGGTGCAAAAGAAACAATGTGTAATACTCCTCTAGATCCACAAGTCAACTCTTCAAACACAAAATACATTTCTGTTTGCTATTCCTTTTCATACACCTCTCCATTCTGGTATTTATTAAGTTACCACATTTACAGACCAAAATGAAGGGGAGCTGTCAAACAACTTAAATCTGTATTTCCCCTTAACAACCACCCAGTTTGGCAGGCTCAAAAGCTTCAGCAGCATCAACTATTGACCAGAATTTTGAGGTTAACTTCTTCAACTGTACTCACTGCAGCAATTTTACGTGATGTATACATTCTTATATAAAGTAATTTCACTACTTTTCTTAGACTTCAGGAAAAGAGCTAAAAATAAAGAAGTTTTTAAGTCTGCAGATTATTGCTTTGGTGTCACTTTGAGAAACTGCACAACACAACTACTGAATATTACGTTTTTAGGAGGAACACTCAAAACAACTACCACTCCCCAACATAGTGCCTACCCTCTCCCTTCATCTTATTGTCTCAGCTTAACACACAGTCCACATTTGACAAATAAAACTCATGGAGGTGCTGAGGGACAGTATACCATCATGATACTATTATGGATAGACTTGGAGCGCATGACAAAGATCAGAAAAGCTAAAGCTAAAGGTCAAAAACGCCATACAGATTATAGTGCAGGAATGCTTAAATGACATAAGATTACTTCTCAGAACATGATCATCTTCTCAGACATGTGTTTCACAATTTTATTTTTGTATTCCTAATATTATTGCTTCAAAGTAAAGAAATCAAATCCTTAGCTTGTGTGGCACACAAGCAAATGTGAAGTAACAGTATTGGATCTTATGATACAGTTAAAACTTATACTACACACATTAGGATAACTTACCGATATGTTGATATATCACTTCAGCTACTCTACTACTAGCATTAGCATGAAATCTGACTAATGTTATATACATAATGAGTCTATCAGTAAACTTTGGAGTTAATGGGAGGGTTTTTCCTGACCAAAATGGGCTTTGAGTCACATCCACTATTTCTTAGGAGGTGTTACAGATGTATCACATCTGAATGTAGAGAACTTGGAGGGGCTTGCTAAAAACAGTAAGTTTCTCTTGTAAACATGTCACAATATAAGAACTTTTAAAGAACCCTTTAAAAGATGCTGCTTTATTTCCTCCCTTATTTTTGCAACTTAGAAAGGTAAAATGTGCAGTCAAATAATCTGCTAGATGAATGGAAATACCCTGGCTGAAATCCAAAACAGTATCGGTAAAATCCTGTAGGTTGAAAGAAAATAATTTTCAAAGATCTTCATTTTACTGCACCACACTGATCCTTCACTTTGCAAAGTTCTTAAATCAGGATATTTATTATAAGTAATATTCTTCTCTTAAGACAACTATTTTTCCTCCCTGTGCACACGTGTGCAAAGGAATAAGGACATCTTCTGCCCACAATACAGAAGCTATGGATTTTATTTTAAATCCTCTAAGAGAACTCATTGCACAGAGGTTCCTAGAGCTCAAAACCCATCTGAAGAGAAAGGTACCATTTTAATATTAATATGTTTCCAGACAGCCAAACAGATCTATTTTTTTTAATATAGGCTTATTCACTTGTAGAAAGCTTAAATTATTCAAAGTTCATACTTCCAGATTTTTTGTTTGGTTGGTTGGTTTTGGAAGGACAATACATAATTGCTTATTGATCACCAACAGAGTTCAAAGGTACACTAGAATACAAAGGGGTTAAATACCTTTGACAAAAAGACTGGGAAGTGGTATCACTGAGACTTGCACATAGTTTTCATTAAAAAAAGGCAGCTCATTATTAGCCACTGTTCCTTAAGTTCTCATAATTCTGGTATTAAATAGACAAGGAGACAAAAGTTTAGAAATTGCTTCTCATACAGTACTCTGGCTAGCAATTGTTCTAAATGTGACAGGACAGAAGCATTATTCATATTTCTGGAGTAGAAAAAATATAGGTTACATCAACATCAGAAGGGCAACTCCAGTCTGAAGGCCTTATAACTAAGGGTAAGATGATAGTTTGAACAAATGTGTATCACTTGAATAACTTGTATCTCAACTTGGAGTACAAACAAAACAGTGAGTGACAGCATGCAAGAGAAACAGGGTTTAGAAATGCAGTACTTGACTAAGATCACTAAAGTAATTTCAGACAGCTGCATTTTGCTATATATTTAGACCTGGTAAACTGAAAGGGAAGAGGAAGTTATCCTGTTAGAAATTCCTTCAACTATTTCACTTCCCAACAGCAAAGATGCTATAAAAATGTGTACTGACATTTACAGCTCACATAAGATTAATTAAAGCATCAGGAAATAAAACTCCAAAATTAGTCCTGGAAAAGCCACAGGTGCCAAGCTGTTATTTACAGACTGAGAAGATGTAATATTTTAAAATTAAAGATTGTCATGCATCATCTACAAGGAGATAAGAGGAGAAATATACAGCTAACTCAAAGAAAACAACACTCAAACATCAGCAAGAACATAACTACAACCTAGATTATTATAGTTTTGTTAACCTTTTCATGGCATTTCAATAGGGATAACATACCACTAACAGAAGCCACCAAACCTAGGGAGCTAGAAGCTTTTATGAAGTTATTATGTTCTCCCTCCCATTTTATTTTCTTAATTTTGTCTACAACATTACTTGTAGCTGTTTCTTAAAAAACTGTACAGTATTTTAGAATAGTATCTCCACCTCTACCAGTCAAAGGGATAGAAGAAATGTCAGCCAAAGAAAAGAAACACCTGTAGTGTGCTTGTTTTATTTCTTTCCTCCCTCTGCACTCACCCAGAAACTATGGACTGCAGTCTAAGCAGCAACCTTCATGAAATCTTAGAGCTATTATTTAGGAAGTGACAGCAATGGTCATCCTATGAAACACAGAGGACAGTCTCTCAACAGCATGCTTTTAATATAAGAACTTAATTTGGTTTAATGAGATCACCCCAAGCCTTCCGTGCAAAACTACAAAGTAGATGCAAACTTGATGCAATCTTACGTAAGCCCAACATTCTCTTAAGATTTAGGTATTTAGCGTTTGGGTGGCTCTTGGGGTTTGGAGGGGTTTTTTTGTTTGTTTTTTAAACTAGAATTTCCTCAGAGCAATCTGAGTCATCAAACATAAAAATGAAATTTAAAAATTCATCTGACAGTGGAGTTCTGATCTTTTTGCCCTCTACACAAATGCTGTGATTTAATATAAGATGCCACTGCTATCTTTGAATAGGAATGCTTCTGGGGTTTGTGCACAAACTACTCCCGCTGGCATGACTTCAGTGTGCTTTACAACACTTACTGATCATGTATGTTAGATTTAGGTAAAGAAACAGCTACTTTAAGGATATTTATCAAGCTTAGGAGTGAGATAAGCAGCAAATGGTCCTTAATGCCAAAAGTAGCTCTACAAATGTACAGAAGCAAAGCTTTGAGCTGCACATCAAACTTCATACCTACTTGTAAACATCAGTGCTTTTCATTCTGTCTAAGACTCGTTTTCTACCTGCATCTCTTCTTTGTGTCTCTAAGTCAAGCACTTACCCTTAAGGTTGTAAAAACTAATGCTCATCACAGAAATATAGATAAGAACAACAATGGAATAAAGAGAAATGGAATAAGCATTCTGTCTTGGAGAAAGAACAAAATATTCTCCTGAAAATGAAACAAGTTTGTGAATGGATCTGAAAGAAAATTACTGTCATTTAAAAAATTGTATTAACTTTCTGTGTTCTCCGTAATGGTTCTACAGCCATTACAGCCTTGTTTCAAACTCCATTTTCTTATTTTTTATCTGTTACTCATTATTCGTGCTATTTATACAATCTATATTGTCAACCACTTTATTTAATACATATAAAAATCTTGACTAACAAGATGGCAAAGGGAGGGTAGGGGAAATTAATATCCCTAGCAAATAAAATTCTTTAGGGTGTCAGCAAGTGCTGTCAGTCATTTATTTAGGACAAAGTCCACATTCTGGACAAAATATTACTACTTTCTTTTCTGATCATCCTGAATTTCCATGCTTGATTCCTAAAGCCAGTGACTCTATTAAGATTGCTCAAGTAGAAAAATAAACTGTTTACAAGTAAAAGAAACTTGTACTTCAATTAGCTCCCAGATGGGTTTCCATAGAATCACTTTACCCAAGTACTGTTTATTAGAACACTTACCTCATTCCTTGTTTGTTATGTTCTAGAGAATGCTCATATTTTTGTATAAAGATTTCAGTTAAAACAACTGCTGTATTACTCATTTATATATTGTCTGACTACCAAACATGAAATCGTTCTGACAGTTAAAAAGCCTAAACATTTCAGTGAGTCTCTTCAAAGTACCATTTCAGAATTTTATACAAATGAGTTCTTCCTGGGCTATTTGGTGAGCAATGTCAAATAATACTAAATTATTTTTGCTTTAAGTATTCACAAATTCTTGATGTGAAAATTGTATGAACTTTATAGCCTGGAATAACTTTCACAACTTTGAATTGCTAATTATTTAAATGGAATTTGTCTGGAACAGGTTGGTTTCATTATCTGAAGTTGAGACGTGCATCACAGGCTGTGAGTGGTAGGTCTTGAATTTAAAACCTCTTCCTAAATTGAAGAGTTCCTCCACTCTAATCTAAAGCACAGCAGGCATACTTTTTATCCAAATGACTTGAATCACCATGGGAAAATGTAATGAGGGTTTCCTCACATGAATTAGAGATTTGAAGTTTAGCAAACTCAGAACAAGCACTCCTTGATTTGCTAGCCTCGAGAGACAGTAGCATTCTCCACTAGTACAACTGCTCACCTAAGCAAAAACCAGATTCACAACCCACTCCTTTGAACTCATTCAATTCCTCTCTGTGCAAAAGCATTCATCCAAGAATTGTCAGAAAAAGCTTTATGCCTTTTTAAAATACAAGATTTCACAAAAAAAGGACAGTACAGAAGATAAGGAGTCCAGAACAGCAACTTGGTAACAATAAAACAAATTGCAAGGAAAAGGTAAGGACCTGCAAATGGAAGAGAGAGAAGATACCATGTTTTTTTTCCCTGAAAGTATGCTGGACAAAAGAAATAAATTACTAATACTGAAGAAGGAAAAGCTATTTACTTTGAAGAATGCTCTTTTTCAAGGTTTGCATCTTATCAACAATTAATCAAGATATCAGCTTACTTATAGCATTGCCATAGCCCACATTTATTTCTACTGAATTAAAGAGACTAGCTAAAGCAAAGTACTATTCCTAAGTGAGGGAATTAGACTTTCTCCCTGTATTTAGGGGACAGTCAATAGATTCAATAGGTCCAGATTCTAGACTGCCATTTATAGCTTACCTCATGTTCTTAGTAGTAATTGGGATCTCCAAACACTACTATTAGAAGGATTTAAGAATAAAAGCTAGAATATTCTGTGTATTTTTCCTTACTGTACAGATAAAGATTATATAAAATATAATTTGAGGAAAGCATAGTTTTCCATAATGGCTATTCTATACCGGATTTGCTAAAGCTTACTTAACTTTTTATAACGGGAAAGAAACCAGCAAAAAAACTCAGTAAGATATCATTCACTTTAAAAAGCAATCAACTTCTAATATGGAGGACTCCCACACACAAACTCATTTGAAAAGAACTTACATATTGCACTACCTCAATTATCTGAATTGTTTAAAAACAACTACCACTGATCTTTCCATGACTTTAGCTCCTTTCCATCTCATGACTACTAGTTGCAGCATTTTTCAGTTAAGGTTCAGCCCTCTTGCAAAACCTGTTGGTTTGGGAGGAAGGGGGTTGCAGACTCCCGACTTCTTCCTTCTGTTCTCCAAAGATAGCTGTACTTCTAACCCTTCCCTTTCTGTGGGCAATAAATGCACACCCTGACCAAAAGCTTGTTATTGCATAAAGATTTTCAGATTATTACAGGCAATATTGAACCAGAATTCAGCTCAGAAGGCCACGTTCCCCATCTACAACATGAAGAGTCAAGGGTGTAAGAACAATACTTTCAGAAGCCATCAAGCTGAGTAGGTGTCTCCTACATGAGTCAGTGCTGCTAGTGTAGTCAACATAGTCATGTTTGTGTAACTGCAGATAATTATGTCATTATGAGATATGTGTGCCACACTACTTAACAGTTGCTAGTGAATCAGTATGCTGACAATGCCAAGCACATATAGCCCTGATCTCCCATAATGTTTTTTTCCAACCAGTCTCTTAGAAGCAATAATTTGAGAAGTGAAAGAATATTCAAAATGAAGTCACTTTGCTATAGCCTCTAGGGGACCTAGGTTAGTTTTTCCCCTATTTAGTGATTCTATAGGACGGTGAAGTGCATATGAATGCATTGTTTCTTTTTCTGATTGAAGGAAAGCACATTCACAAGGTTTTTACCTGAACCAATATATTAATAAAAAGTAAATTTAAATATTTGTATTGTGTTACATTTTGTCTACATTTATTATTTTGTCAGCACAGAAATTTTGCTCAACATATAAAAATGGGTAAAAGCCAAGATTTTTAACTATTCAGGAGATTATGTTGTTGCCAGAATCATTGGCTGAACTAAATGGGGCAGTAGTTATTGCAATGCAAAAAAAAATTAAAAAAAACCAAATAACTCTCTTCTACTAGGGAATAATTCCCTACTGGAATAATTTTCATTTTATTGCACCTAAAATATTTCTACCAACATCTACAGCTTTCTATACAACACCTTATGCAAACCATCTAGTGAGATTTACATATTTATACATAAAAAAAACCAACCCAGCTTATCATCAGGACAGTAAAATACCATGTGTGTGTACAGTAGTGAGAATACCAGAACTGTACCGAGGGAATCTCAGCAGCTCAAGCAGAAGCTTCCTGGGCTTAGGAAAAATGAAAGTGCTTGGAGATGCAAGATATTGGCTCAGACAGCTGATAAGTCAGTCCCATGTAGGTGCGCAGCAGGAGGCTGATAGGACTGGAGCAACTACTGGAAGGGCCTAAGTGTCTGAGAAACTGGAAAGTAACTTGTTACAGATGGTCCTAATGCAGCAAACTGCAGCGGAACAGGAGGGAGACCAGTGACAAAGGTGTAGCCTCACCTCCTTACAGCCGCATATCACCACAGGCATGGCATGGGCCCAACAGCTGCCCCATCAGAGAAGGCAGGGGCTCAGGCGGGTGAAAAGCCCAATTGCAATTTCTGCCCCATGCTCAGAAGCAGGCTACAGTGCAGGCAGGCTGCAGGTTAAGCAGCCTTTGGCAGCCCTGCTAAAACTGGTTCAGATTTATTCAGCTCAAATCCATTTTTCTCCTACATCAGTTTTCAGCTTTTGGCTCTTCCATCCCTAACCATCCCAATGTGCAATAAAATACTCCATTTGCACATATACCCTATTCAATTAAAAATGCAAACAGCCCCCTACATACATAATTGGTCATTTCTGTGTTCAGCTATCTGACATCAGGCACAAACAGGACAGCACTCGTACACATGTGGATCCTATAAGACATTTCTTTAAGGCTGTTCTTTCCAAAGTCACTGCAGAAACACCAGCCACCACACCGTGGAGGATAGCAAGTTCCAAACATGCCCTAACTCCTGTTCACTCTGTCAAACACCAGAAGACCAGAACACAACTGGGGAGAAGAAAAGCCCCACCAGACCTACTGCTGTGCTTATTTTTAAAGACACGAAATGGTAAGATAGGATCCTTACAAGAAAAGACCGACTAATGGGAGCTGGTGTGTTCCTACCTTATCAGCCACCAGGGCCCGCCTGAGAAGGGCGGGAAAGTGTGAGGAGCGGCACGGCCTCGCGCGGGCCGTCCTCCATTTTGGGAAGCATGGCTTCGGCGAGCCCGAGGGAAGTACCTGAAAGGGTGAAGTTCCTCCGCTTGGCGCTGGGCTGTACCGGTATTCCCAGCAGTCCTCTCGGAAAGCCGCTCTGCCGGTCGCGGTGAGAGGGAAAGCTGCCGTGCCTGCCCGAGGTGAAGAGCCATCCTCACCGCTGCTCTCGCCTGAGGGGACAGGGAGGGGCCGCTCCCGCCGGAGGACAGGGAGAGAGGTCGCTCTCGCGCCCGCTCTGTGCGCGCCCCTGAGGGGAGGGGAGGCCGGCGGCCACTGCGGCTGTCCTGAGGAAGCGGTATGGGAAGCTCCCGCTTTCTTGTGAGTGTCCTTTTGTGTCGGCTGCCATACAGTTACTCTTTTTTTCGGGGCTGCGGTCCCTTTTTAGTGCTACTTTGGGAAAAGTTTGAAACTTCAGCCTCCTTTTTTAGGAACTCCTGGTCTAGCAGAGGACGAGGAATTGCTGAAGGTCGTCTGAGGAGGCATTCCTGTTTCTCCCCACTTAGCTGAGGAAGCACCCTCAGGAGAGGGAAGGCAAAGGATGGAGGTGGGTGCTGAGCAGGCGAAGAAGGGGACGGTTCTGAGCAGTGCCGGTGCACAGGCTGAGGGGCTGCCCATATTCAGGGAGGAAGAAAGCATCACAGGGTGGGAAGTGAGACAGGGAACCAAAGAAACCTTAGCAGATATAGTAGATATATGAATGTGGATAAGAATTGTTTAATAATTATCTAGCTTATAATGAAGTTAAAGAAGTTTCAATAGAGGTAGACATGGCCCAAGGGGATAAGAAGTGATGTTTAACGCTTGCATTGTTGAGGCTGGCTGGGACAGGAGATAGTCCCTGATAAGCAGCAGTGGCTCCAAGAACCAGCCAAGACCGACCTTGTGATTTGGACAAATGCCAAGGGACAACTGAGTCTGTACAGGGACAGAAGGTTAAGAGTTCACCGTGAAGAAGACATACAGCCTTCATCTTCACGACCACCAGACGACCACCATAAGGAGGCACTGCGCAAGCGCAGTTGAGAGGAGACTACGGAAATGACTTCCTAGAGCTAATTTTAATATGAAGCTGGGATAGGTAATGCCTATGTATAGGCGTATTGCGAAACTCTATGTATATGTAACACTTGACTGTATAAATTTAAAGTGAACTGCCAAATCAGGCGCGCATGACTTTGGTGGGACTACCCCCCATGCTGCCCAGCACTGAATGAACATACCTACTTTACAATCTCACCGATTGTGGAGTCTGTTTTCCGCGCGTCAGAAGGCCCTGCATGACCTTTCTCAAGAGTGTAGGGACTGGGGTCCTGTGGTACGCATACGGTGGAGAAAGTAGAAATTTCAAAAGATAAAATATGTGCTTATGGTTTATATGGAGAGAAATAAGTGGAACAAAAGAACAAAATGTAGGAACACTGATGGTTTATGACAGATATTCTAAGATGCAGTAATTCCACAAAAAGAGTTAATGTTTGTGTTTGCCACTTTGTAGACTTCAGGAAAGCGCTTAACATGTTTCATTTAAAGAGTATAAACAACTAACTAAAAGAGTATTTCAGTTATTTAACTTAAATATCAGTTTCAGTGACGTTCTTTGTCAGTGTAACTTTTTTCAAAATCAGTTTACACCTTCATACTGTATTGCCAGACTGCAATTGCCAAAGCTTTTTGTGAATGCCTACAACAGATTTTACTAAACCAAAAATGTCTCGATGGTTCTTTAATATCAGCTGCCATGTATATAACATTCATTATTGCGACAGTTCGAATAATGTGGAGATCACAAAACTGCAAAGCGGTAGAAGAGAGCAAATTGGAAACAATTACATCAGATTATTCAGGACTTTATTCAAACCACAGTAAGGGTGACTAATATGTTTTAATTTTCGATCAAGAATGGGCTAGCTTGATCTCTTTAATAGTTTTAATGATCTAGAAAAGTCTGTAATTTAAACCATTTAGATTTACTTGAGCGTGTTACCATTCAACAGCAGAGAAATTATGCTAACAGGATTATTGTTATATTAGAAGTGGTGCTAATTTGAGGCTTCTAAGAATACAGATGTACAGCTCAAATGTTGCTTTCTCATTAGCCGTGCAGTAGCATATGACATGAAGTAGGTATTTTGTCATTATTAGAAAAAAAAACGGCTTGAGTTAACAACAGATTCCACATCTTTTCATTAGGGGAGGGGATATACTTGTCAGCAAAACAAAGTGGCTCATAGGAAAACATGAGTGAATAAAAGTAATAAGGGAAAGTTGTTGCCCATGGAAGAAAAAGGGGAAAAATGTGACTCTCAGCTGTATTGTTATTTGCTGGAAACAAAAATGATAATACTACCTCCTATATAAAAAAGCCTGATTTTAATGGGTTACCTCCACTAGTGCAGAAATAATGCAGGCAAACTCTTTGTCATCTCAGGGATGAATTGATTGATTTCCAACTCCAAAAAATAATGTGGTTGTGTTTCAAGGAATAAGAAAGAAATTGCAGCTATTAGGTCTAGAGTGAAAAAGGACTGGGAGATCTGCTGCAGAAACCAGTAACTCAAAGTGGCATGATGACATTTGTTTACTGATACCTGGAAAATAGCTTATTCTTTCTGGTGTCATTTAAAAAAAGTATTTTGCTTTGCGGCGAATATTTTAGTGTCAGGAAATGAGCCACAAAGTCATGTTCATTTTGTGTTCATCAGTATTCTAGCAGAACCTTTCATAAATCTGTTTTAATTTATAAAGCAATAGAACAGTTTGAGAAATGTGCATGCACTAAATATTTTCACAAAATTGTAACCAAGCTAAGCAGATTTCACATTAGTTCTGTTTCAGGCTACTGATACTCTAATGTTTATCCTTGAATAAGCAACCTATTTTAATGAACTCTCACCACACCAGTATTAGCATTGTTTTTCAAGAATGAGTTGAAGGGTGTGCTGGTGTAGCCACTACATCCTGTCCTCATGTGTCCTGTCACTGGGCAAGCATGCATGAGAATTAGGGTTTCCATAGAATTGACTTGGAGTCTCAGTTTTTAACACTTTAAAGTGTTACTCTTAACACTGAATAGCTAGGTTATCTTCAAGGAAATAAATAAAGGAAAAGAAGATACAAGTATCCTTTATTCATGGATGAGGTTTCTATTTAATTTTCATTAAGATCTTGGTACTCTTTCCTTTATAAAAATTTTTTCATATGCACAAATGCCATTTGGAATACTTGGTAACTAGAAAAAGGACACTATAATTAATGTTTCTTATTCTAATTTAGCCATGGATAGTTTTTAATTGTTCTACAATAAGATGCATTGAGAAAATATGTAATATAATTTAAAAGTACAAAACTGCTTTTGAACTTCTGAAAAAGTGGAAGCATGCTTTTATTTTGTATTTAAGACTGATTTTTCTGTATGAGCACAGTGAAAATCTGGATAAATGTAACTTTTGTCATTTTGAAAGCAAATAAGTAATGGAGTACACTTTGAAAACACTTGATGCATCTGCTGTGCTAAATGATATATTTTTACTGTATGGCCACAGCTGTGTTAACTTGTGTTTCTTGATGACTCTTCATTTTGGTAGGATGCTGCTGGCCATTAATCCTTCAGCTGCAGTTTTAGATTTCTATTGCTTTTCCCCCAGGCAGAATTAGTATTCTGGTGGACATTTGAGGATATCACTTATTTTTTTGTGGAAATTCAGATATGAATTTCCTTAACTGAGGAGACTGTTGAGATAAAATTATTAGTATCCTGTGTGAACTATGTGATCTTCCAAAACCCTCCCTTAGCTGTCAGCTTCCCTGGATGTAAAGTACATTTTGATAGGGAAGCTCTTGCTCACGGTACTGCACTGTTGTTTTCTTTGTTATTTTTGATTCTAAGAATCAAAGCTGTGTCTCTGTTACTCATGAGATGTTATGTTTAAATATGAAAAATGAGGACAAACAGAAAACAAGAGATGAAATACACTTTTCCACCTTTATTTTCATATCAGATCTCTTTTTAAATTGGTATTGCAAGACTGTTCTTTTTTCCTTTTGCTGCCATTTTGGATAAATTACCTAGCAGTTGCTGCACAGACATAAATCAGTTCATCATAATAATCTGAGCTCTTTCATGTATTTTAGCAAGCTAATTGCTGTTCCTGGATAGTCTTGAAAGAAAAAGAATATACTTTTCAGGTTATTCTAGGAAGGTTATTTTTATTATTTAATTCAGTACAGTCATTCTTTCATATTTGTTGTCTGGACATCTTGAACATGATAGTTTCTCCAGACTTTGTCAGTAGTATACTTAATGACCTTTAAGCTTTGTTGAAGTGTTAGTCTAAATAGATGTCACCTGTTAGCCTCCATTCAGAGTCATTCAGGTGCTGGAATTGATTATTTCACTTGTGAATATTGATGGCTTTCTCCCTGACAGTTGTGATGGGTAAGGTCTCCTTCACTTAAATAGTTTGACTAAAATTCTTTTACTATCTTACTGGTAAATATGAGAGAACTATGCTTTAATCTACAAATTCTTCATATTTTCTATACAGTAAAATATACAACCCTTCACCTCCAAAATTACTGCAGTTAAACTACAGATTACTTCAAAGCTGTTGCACTTACAGATAGCATATGCTTGTTATCCTTGAGGTTATAAGGCCACCTTGCACCTAGGAGCTCATTTTAGATTAATTTACTCAAAATGTTTTGTTGTTTCCTTGCTATGGGGCTTACAAATCTTGTGAGTTTTCATTGAGGATCTCTTTGTTTTGATGTATGTTTCTGTTTCTAGAATAGTTAAAATAATACAAATATTTATTCAGTTTTAATGTTGCTGCTAGGGTGAAATAAAACAGTGCTTGGCATACCTTTTTATTATTGTTACTCTGTTCTGAAATGATCTTTCAAGTGGGTGCAGTTTTCGGTTTAACACAAGTCCTGCTGTGTCCTCCAGTTTAACCTAGGAAATTTATGAGAAGTGAGAAATAATAAAGGCCTTTGCCAAGTCGTTTGTACTGGGATCTGTACTGGTAGCAGCACCCTTGTCTTGTGATCCAGCTAATCTATGTCAGCCTATTGCTCAAAAGTGACCCAGTGCTGTTGATCTTGCTATTGAATTCAGCCTGTTTCAGAATCTTCAGAGACATTTTCCTTTCTGAAAAAATCCTGTTTTACTACTTATGTTTAGTGTTTAAAGAAGAAAAATCAATGAAAATTTAGTAACTTCGCATGTTATCTTGTATAGCTAAGACTCAGAAATGTCATCTGCAGGAGAAGGCTTATTTTGTTCATCTCTTGGTAAAGATGAGTGTTACTATTCTCTGTATATGAGACACTGTGACAACACATTAAAATAATGCAATACATTCAGTACCAAGTGGATTTCTGGTCCAAGTTCATTAATGTATAGATCATTTTAAAAGTATATAGTGTTTAGGATATGTGGTAGTACCTAAGTAAAAAAAAAAAATATTTCAGACATAGCTATGTTTTAGCAAATTTATTTCCCAGAAGAGCTTTTTGTTTACAAGGATAACTGGTTTGTGTGTGCTTGCATGTATGCGTAGCTAAATAATACAGTGCAACAGTTTTGCTTGCGTATCTATACAGTCTTACCATGTTATATTTTGATCTCGTATGATGCATGATATCCTCAAATCTGAAATTTTTATCTCTGGTAGTCACTGTATGAATATACTGCATCACTATAAATTTATTATACCAATTGTTATCTCTCATATTGGGGAAAATTATTTTTATGGAAGGCAGAAAATGTTTTTAACACTTGTACTAATCTTTTCATTTAGAATGACCTTTAACTTGTATGGTTGGTTTACATCTGTTATACATTTCTTGATTCCTGCAGGGTGATGAGTAGTCCCACTTGATCTCAATGGTGCGTCAAGAATGGCTAACATCTGCTCAGCATGAATGTGGTACAAAGATCACAAGTGACTGTAAAACTGCAGTTACTTTTTATGCATTTATCAGAAATAGTTTAAAACTGTAGAATATGCTAATACAAGATGAATTCTTGTGACTTTGGAGTTCTGTTGGAGAAGCTAGTTTCCTCTATGGCTTACCAACAATATTGGGAAATGCTATTTGGCCTTTGCAAAAGAAAAAGGTTTTAGACTCTGTAATCCCAAATTACGTTAAGATGTGAACCTTTTGGCTCCAGTAAAGCTTGTTTTACAGCAAGTTTGTCAAAGGAGATTTTTATTTTGCAAAATAAAATCTGGGCATCCTGTTTTGCCATGGGATCTGGGAGTAGTTATTCAAACAATTACCCTGTTGATAAACAATTTTCTGTCTCATGGTTGAGCTGTCTTTAGGTAATGGGGACTGTGGGATTCCATTCTTTCAGGCTCCCTGTTGCGGTTCAGGGAAATCCAAAGATGCTGTCTGATGTGGTTTTTTGCATAGAAATTTTATTTAGTGAATGAATGCCCTGACTCTTTACCTGTCTGAAGTAGTAAGCTTGCTTTTCAAATTTATTATAACTTATGCCGATCTCATATTTAACAATTTGATCAATAAATTCATGCAGCGTTTCATGTAAACAAGATGACCTCATTATTCAATAACTCCCCCCCCCATTTTGACAAATGAAAGGCATATTTAACTTGCTTTCCTATTTACATAGGCATATTCTTTTCTACCCTTTTTTTCCAGCTTCAGGCATTCAACAGCTGAAACAGACACTTAGAACTGTATAACCAAGGACTGGGCCTACAGTTTCTAGCCTCACCTGGTTTTTTCCTGCTTTATTCTTCTCACTTTTATGCAAACAATCCTGTCAAATAACTTCAACCCTGATCCAAGTTCTATTTATTAACTCACTTTAATCAATGTGATGGAACAATGCAAACAAATCAGGGAAACCATGAGGATAGGTTCAGTCTTTTTTTTTTTAAATATCTGAATGCTTTTTCTGCCTAAACATTTAATGGGTATTACATAAACCTGAGGATCTTCTGATTTTTTTTTCAAGTTTTTCATTTGTCCTCCAAATAAGTGTCTAACTAATATTTCACAAATAGGTAAGTACAGTGGACTACTGCACCTTGGCCAAAACTTACTGCTTTCTTCAGTGGACGTAATCAAGCTGCATGTAAAATGTCAGTTCTTCATGGAAAAAAAGAAAAGATCATTGTAATCAGATTTCTTAAAATTCCTTTAACAATGTTTACCTTGCAGAATTCTAAGGACAATGCTCAGTTCTCAACAGTGAGTGGGGTACCCAGCACTGCTGGTACCAGATAACAAGGTGAAATAAGTGCATTAGATGCACAGTAGGCATGGAGTCCTAGCTAACTGCATGAAATCAGAATTTAAAACTGTTATTTGTGCAGAAGGCTATTTTGGATACTGTGAATAGAAAAACAATTCATTGAAAAGCAAATCTTACTGTCACATGAACAACTACTGATTGATAGAATTTCAAGTACAGTTCAGAGAGTAAGGACTCCAAACTGAGATTGTTTTCAGTCTCTCTTGAATCCTGTGATGCAGCTTGAGTCTTCACATGGTGGGTAATCTGATAAACTCTGAAAACTGTAGTATCTAGGGTAGATAGAATGAATTGAAAGCATCAACCTTAATTATGAATTTCTTGCTTTTGTGAATGTAATTTTTGTAGTTTAATGTGATCACTGCTACTCTTACATCTGTAAAGATAACTATAGATTAGATAGAGATGTAAGTACTGAGGAAAAGGGCATTTAACACAATTTATAACTGTCTTATTCAAGTACTTTTTTTGAAGGCATTCTGTCAGAACTGCTAGAAAGCGGAACAAAGAATGCATCTGAGCTGAATTGATGTAGTATGCATGTTGATTACAATTAGAAAACTTTGTGGCTACCATGTATTAATTGGAACTTCTGCTGAAAATGATTTAATGTGAACCATTTTTGTCAGTAACGGTATACTTGAATTCTGTTGAGCTGTTTCCTTGATGTACAAAGATTGGAATCCTTACTATTTTAGCCATACGGAACACATTATCCTGAGAGGATAAAGTGCTTTTGGTATGTTTTGTATTATTTTTTTGTGAGTTGTTTTTGTTGGAGGTTTGTTGGGGTTTTTTTGGTGGAAGTAGACCACCTAATCATTTTGTTGCAACTACTTTTTCATTTACAGCCTTTACTGTTGGAGAATTTGCACAGGTAGTTAATGGAATAGCGTATTTAATGCCTGGCAGTAAAGCTGAAGTCTAAATTGTCAAAGATAAAGCTTTTAATGTCAGGGTGACTGCCAAAACAGGATTACTGAGAAGCTGAATGGGTTGGCTTGGTGTCCAAAACAAGCTTCTACAAACTCAGCTATGGCATCTGAGGTATAATTTGTGCCTAACATAACTGTGCTGACAAAAGCTACTTGCTTTACACTTGTACTAACAAAAATAGGGTTGTGATGATGTTGCTAATTACAGCTCTCTTATAATCTCTCATCTTGATCTGTATGATGATCATTTATCACAGATATAATGTGAGCAAGGCCCAAGAATTTGAATACCAGAAACCATATTATTAACTACCTTATGTTAATAGCTTTGAAATATGTTTTGGGGTTTTTTTGATACTGAGGTATGTGTGGTTTAGGTATTCCTACTGTTCTATGTGTAGTAATACTACTGCAGTAATAAAAAGGAGAGAAAAAAATTGCAGATGGGACCAGATTGGCTCTATTTTGGCTTGATATTGATCATTAATAGTGATGCAAGTTCTGTGTAACTCTTGCGATGCTCTGTGTAAAGCCATTACACAATGGTTACCATTCTGTCTTCAGCTTTCATTAGAATTAATTTTTAAAGATAATTTTAAATAATTGTAAGTACATTATCAGAGGGAACTTGGGAGTCCAACAAAATGTTACCATTCTAACTCAGCAATAGTCAAATTAGAATCTTGGCTATGTAAATTGCAGGTGTAGTAGTATTCTGGCTCCTTTTACTTGAAGTGTTGGGGAAGATAAGATCCTGGTTCTTGCCTTAACTGTTATGCCTAAGCCTTAGGGTTTCCACGTTGTGGAGGAGACGTATAATTTATTATTGTTTATTATCTATATCCTCTCACCTCCATGACAGTGATGTAGTGAGGATGATCAGGTAATTTCAAAAGGAGGTCTAGTTTTCTAGAACACAGTTCTTGCCTCCTAGAATGACTCTCTGCTGCTATGGTCATCAAGCATACTTCAAACAGGTCTAAGGCAGTTTCAGATTATACCTCCAAAGCGATCTTGTGAGAGATTCATTTTCCCATGGTATCTCTTCTGAACTCTACTCAAGTCATCCCTGATCATGAAAATTATTCAGAACCTTGGAGCTTGTCAGCACAGATAATTTTGAGTCCACTAAACCTGAATATGAAATGCAATGTCCTAGTTACTCTGCCAGCTATCTTTGCCACACGCTTTCTGTCTGCAGCAAGGAATCTTGGAAGTAAGCATTCTTGGGTGTGCTAGGAGAATGTATGTGGGGCTGGTACCAAGTGGCTTGTGTGCTGCCAAGGCATGCAATAGCTCACAGCACTGACTGTTCCATGTTAGACAAATCCTGAGTAAATAAAAAAGTCATCAATAAAATGTCTTGACTCACATTTGACATTAACCTCACTAAAATATTGTATTTTATAGAAGAATACACTGTTCCTTAAAAAGAAAAAAGAAGGGGGGGGGGAGAGGGGAAATAGGCCTTTTTGTGGCTTTAATAGTCATAATGTTTTTGTTTTCCATCCCATTAGATATTCTAATGTGGCTAGAAATGCAGTTGGAAAAAATTGCCCCCAAACTATATACAAAACAGGCAAGACCTACTTACAACATGTGCTCAAATAAAAATGACAAAATATACACAGTCTTTTAAGAGTTTTATAAAATAATTTGCTTCTAATATGTATAATTATTAACAAATAGTACATAAGCCTTAAGTCTTTGAGAAATAGTTTTCCAAGCATGACTCCAGGAAAAAATTTTAATATGAAGATGATACCTAATAGAACTATCAATTCCAATGATAAATGATAATTTAAAACACAACTCCTTGTGCATTTAATATGCAGAAGAACATTTATTCTTTTTGATTAAAAGATCAGATCTAAACAAGCAATTCCTAGTATAGTTATCTGTTTCCTTTAAGCAAATTTCGATATATGTATAAATGCTCCAGAACTTGTATACAGCTACACTGCAGATGAAAGGCTTTTTCAGGGGGGAAATATGTTTGCTTTTTAAAGTTGCTCTTCCTACAATATTAAGTAAGCTTGACTATGATTGCTTTAGATTAATGGTGGTGTTTAGTTTATATTCATTACAGTATAAAACCAATAAAGGTTATCCAGTGGTTGAGGATGCTATATGAGTTTGAGTCAGTTTCCTAGTTCAGTCTTGTCATAGCTCTCTTATTTTTTGTTGTTCCAGGTGTGGTTTTTAGGTCTGTTAAATACTCTAACTGCGTTTACTTGCATAACATATAACTTTAGCCTACAACATGTTTTTGAAGAAGACGCTTGAAAGCTGTCTCTCAAATTTACATGATGGCACTGCTTTTGCATGGCTAGATATAGCATAGGACAAGAGAACTAAAAAATGTGTTTGTTTTCTGAACTATAGAAATGTTAGAAACTGAACAACCAGACTATGCCTCACTGTGTTCTGAATTACCTATTTCACTGCAACATCCATTTACAATACAGTACCAAGAAGAAGTAAGTGCCAGATCTTGTTTCTACTGAGATTGGCAGGTCAATCTACCACTGACCTTAGGTGACAATTTACTGGTTTTTAACCTACTATTTATAATTAGATTAAAATTATGAGGATTTGAGAACCTGATGAGCATTCTGAACAGTGAAAACTAATGGTAGGCTAAACACATTTTTAGAAATAATACATAAGGTTTTGAGAAAAAAACACAGTCAAAATATCTTGAGTCATTCCAGGCTGTGTCAACATATCCTTTAAATCTGCATTGGAGTGGAATCAAGTCATAGATTGCATCAACAACCTGGAAACTTAGGGAACAATTTGAATTGATGTCTCCAATTGATAGTGCATGACACATCAAAAATATTAAGAAAAAGATCTTGATCTTGAGGATATGAAAGACTGGCAGCAGTGAGGAGATAAGGTTTGTATATAATA
This sequence comes from Haliaeetus leucocephalus, assembly GCF_000737465.1. Lineage (NCBI taxonomy): Eukaryota > Metazoa > Chordata > Aves > Accipitriformes > Accipitridae > Haliaeetus > Haliaeetus leucocephalus. The sequence continues at coordinate 8,604,860 of NW_010972528.1, read as the reverse complement.
ACTAGACTGTAGTTTGACACCTGCTACAAGAGTATAAAATCAGAGAATGAATGAAAAGCAATTTTTCAGATTAAGATAATTTGACAGAACAGTTGGGAAAAGTGGATCTGTTAGATGTTAATATATAAACTCCGAGTAGTAGGCCACTCTCAGTGCAAAACACTTTCTACTTCTGAAATGGGTTTGTTAAAGGTGAATAAGCCTAGAGATTAAGTGCTGTTAAATTGCTGACACTTTACTGATACATTTTTAATTTTAGCCCAAGTTAAACAGTACTTCTGTTGGTATCATCAGGTTTTTACTGAACTGAGTTGACTTTGAAAATCTTGCTACTTTATAATCACACTTTAAAGTAGCTGCACTGTAGCATATTGTGATGGAAACAAACTTAGTGTTGGTTCTTTTGCCATTAAGACTTTACTAGGCTTGTTGGTAAAGAAACTATGTTGTTCAGCTGTTGAAGCATCCTCAGGTTAGTAGAGCTCATATAAGAATTAACCTGCACATTGCTCTTAACTGTGCAGTAGGACAGATTGACAGTATAAGGAAGGATCAGGGAGATAATATTGAAGCCTAAATAAATCTTGTATGGAAGGGATGTATCACAAATTTTGCAGTTGTTCTTGTTTGGAGAAAAGTAAGGGGTTTCATTCCTGGATTTGGGTGAATTTGTATTTCCCATGTCTATATAGGACCAAATATATGACTGCATGCTAGTTAAAGGTATTGACCCTTTTTTCTTAGCAAATTCATGTAACTAACACTAAGATTTAAAGTTTGCAATAATATTTTTTTAAAATAATACATCTTATAAATAATTGTGTACATTTTTAGACTGGTTTTGTTACTGTTTTCCTGGAATATTTGCTACTTATTTTACGATGTGCCTGGCTATTCTGTCTTTTTTTATTCTCTGTACAGATTGCCAAACTTGCCTAAATATGAACACTGCTAGAGAAATCATTTAAGGGGAGGCAGTACCTCAAAGTAAAAGAGACTGAAGATATAACTCTTACAAATTTTTAGACTTTTAACATGTTTTCCTGTTATCCTCTAAGGTTTGCCATGTAGGTGGGAACCTTCCTTTGAAGTACTTGTGTTCCTTTGTGACTGAGAGAATTGAACCAGATTTCTTAGTTGTCTAGCTAACATAATAGGAATTGGTGAAAAGAAAATTGAATGCCAAGTGCCATAGTCGTATATGTGTAGGTAAGTAGGAATGGTCGAGTGGACTGTTCTTTGTACAATTAATTTCACTCAATGAAGGGAGAGTTCAGTTGTTCTCTTGTGTATACTGTGATCCAAGCATAAAAGCCCATGGTTTTGTCAATGACTGTTCCAAATAACAGGGGTGTTTTTTTTTAAATTATGATGCATTAAGCAGAGTTGAACAGAAGGGCTGTTAGACTGAGCCAGTGTGTTCAAAGAGTATTTTTTCCCCACTTTCTCATCTAGGCCTCTGTGTCTTTAAAGAGATATTAGGTATTTATTATTGGAGAATCTAACTCTAAACTCAGCCTGTCACCAAGAGGCTTTGACAATGAAGTCAACTTTGACAATGAAATCTTAGTTGAATCTTCCCCATTTTTTCCTCTCCTTGAGTCCTCTGTACCATCTACTCTCACATACACAGTTAATATAGGCAAAAATGTAACAGCAGAAAATGTTCTTCCTCCAAATTGCTGCTCCTTTGTAGCACTGAACAGACATGAACTTTTGTGGTAAGAGGTTCTTGAACTGGAAGCTGGTAGTTTATAGAAAGGCCAGAAGCAATAGTGTGGCAAAAAAAGATAAGCATTTGGGTGCATATGAGAGAGTGAGTCTAAAAATATGGAAGATAAGTTGGTAAGACTAGAAGAGAAAATAACAGAGAGGGGAAGAAAACCTTTAGAGCTATTTAATGAGAAAATACTTGGAATAAAGACTACAATAGGAAAAAGTTGTATGAGTAGCTGTGTTCTAAACCCATAATTGCACTGCTTAGCTGGGGAGGGAAGGAGATGAACTGAATTCATTGTCTTAATGATAAACTTAGCAGATGGGCAACATGAATACATAATAAATTGTGCTTCATTTCTTACATATACAGCAGTTTCATGAAATATAACAATGTTCTGTATTTTCTCCATCTGTTTCTACAAAAATAAATTTATTTCTTCTGTTTTCCTCACTCCTCCTTCAAAACATTATTTGATTTGGATATCATCTAAACTTGAAGGAAATGGTCCTTTACATAAGAGGTCTCAATCAAAGCCTTGTCTTCAAAGGAAAGATGTGCCAGTATGGAATTCTACCCCAAAAGTTGATACAGATACAGTTGCAGAATTTTGAGTTGTCAAAACATAGTGTATAATTTGTTAACACATTTGGATTTGGCTGGTTTGAGTTTCTTCTAGAAGAGTAAGCTTTGGTGTCATAGGTGATCATTCTCAAATACAACGTGTTTTCTAAAGCACGCACAGCAGGATTTATAGTTTTAGTCACACAACTAAATTTTTTATGTAATTGATGAGTCATTTGTAGGAGCACACCTGGTATCTGACAGATGTTCATAAAAATAAAGTTTTCCTTTGTTCTATATTTATATATTGAAGTATAGCAGTATCTATCTGTGTTTAGTGATGCTGTAATTATGAGAAGTTGTAGGCTAAAGTTATATGTTATCTGTGAGTGTTTAAAAAAAAAAGGTATATAATTTATCTTGAGGTCATACTTGGTTTCCTTTCACATCCATCTCTTTATAGAACTCTTTATTTAGCCCATCCTTCCACACTAATTTGGTATCAAAAAAACCCCTGGTTCAGACCTTAGGTGCATTGATTGTATTATTATGTGTAATTAGTATTCTGCTGCTGCACTTTTTGTTTAATTACAACCATACCTGGAGGCATGTTCAGAGTTGGGTTTGTTCTTTGATTGTTATTTCTAGCATGGTTTTTGCTAAAAGTCACTGGAAATGTCCAGAAAATCTTTTGTAAGCAGCTCACAATGAGGACAGGCTAGGTGACATTTATGCAAATGATGTATGAAATTCAAGTAGCTGACTGCATGAGTTATCATACCGAACCCTAGTTGTGGTCCTAATCCCAATTTTCTGCAGTGGCAAACATTGGGTTCACCAGCAGTGAAAGGTGCAGAAGCCATTCACTCAAGATGTGTGAGAGAATCCTTGTCAGGGTTATATGAAAGACTTGTGAAAGCAAGTTATACAGTTTCTTAAAAGTTTTAAAAATTAATTATGATCTTAATTGTAAAGGGTTGTTAACCTAAAGAAAAAAGTGTTGTTAAAGAAGTTATATTTCTCAGAATTTTGCAAATGTATCACTCTAATTATGCCTGGAAGAACCGGAAAATTTTGTAAAATATGGATGAAGTTTAGCCATGCAGATAACTTCATTAAATGCAAAACCTTTTACAGTAGCTGTTAGCATTTATATAAGTGCTCTATATTCTGTCCTAGCAGATCTAGATTTTTTGCATCAGCTTCATACTGTGTATCCAAAAAAAAGACTTCTGGTTGTTCTATGAGTCATGAATGTATATTGAAGTTTTATGGATATGACTGCATTATGTTATAATGGAAGATATGTTCCATAACTACTGTGGTGGTCTTCCTCCCCCCTTTTTTTTTCCAATATAACAATTTAAGACGAAATCTAGAAACAGATGCTTGCTTCTGATGCTCTGCAATAAAATGCAGCTCTGTTTCAGATATACTCCCATCTGTGAAGAGTTAAGCACCTGAAAGTTCAGAGTTCCTGTGAGGTTTTTTTATCCATATGGGGGACTGTTAGGCTGTAGGTATTGGGAAAGATCTCTCAACAATACTGGTTTCTGGAGAAAATGACCATAAAGGACAGGTTCAGAAATATCTTATTTTGTACCTAAGTGAAGTTATATTGGATGTTGTTATAATGAAAGGTTTTATGATTATATAAACAGCACTGGTATTTAAAAAAAAAAAAGAAAAAAGGCATTAGTAAAACTTGCTGCTTTTCACAGGTAAGTTGTATAGATACTGGTCTTATTTTCTTGCTATAGTTTATAAATCTAGAACTAATTTTATTTTTTTTTAAATTTATTGTGAACAAGAGTAATACAACCCAGTAATCCAAAAAGCATCTTGTGCAAAACATGTATTAAGAACTATACTGTGCTGTCTAAAAGTGATTCTGAATGGGTTTTGTGCTTACCTACATCTAACTTTTAATAAAGAGTCCTTAATACTCTATATTCAGCCTTGCAATTTAAGAGGCTTGAGAAAATATATACAAAGGAACAAAGACATTGTATTGAATGGAGTGTTATCCTTTGTTGCTATGCTAATGAAAAATAAGTCTTACTGAAATTTTAGTTGCCTGTGTCCTTTTTATTTTAGAGTGTTAATTCATCTTTAAGTTGAATGTTTCTATCCCTGTGAACCATTTATCTTTTTAGAAGACATTGAAAACTGCTTATAACCATATGCATTAGACCATATGCAAAATATTTAAATTCTCATCAAGTACAATGCATTATAGCCTTTGACAACGTGACTTTTTCAAGTGAACTTACGTAATATTTCTGTTCTAGACACATAGTTCCTATGGCCCATCTTGTTGCATAAGGGTCTTTAGTTCTCTATTTAGGTATACAGTACCCCTATATGGAAAGAAATACCATCATCTCCATTTTACAGAGAGAAAAGCAGGTAAATAATTTTTCCAAGGTTATTCAAGGATGCTTTCACAAGTTTTAGAATTGTGCTCTTGCTACTAGGTTACTTTTCTGATTATTGAAACGTACCAGAGTGAGATTGCTCAAGTTACATGAAGCATTTTGAACCTGAGATTCAGTAGCATCTCTCAACTGAGAAAAATACCGTAACTTTTGTCAAAATCAATATTGTAGTTGTAGCTGCTTTAACATTTGGACCATATTTCTACAAATGTGTCTATAAAGTGAGGCCCATTAATACACTAAGATGTACTAATGATTTCAGTAGGACTTGTCAACTGCTAATTAGACTTCTGAGCTGGTTCACCTCAGGCTACCTAACACAGGCTAAGAAAGCTTCTAGGTTCTCCATGCTTGGTGTAGGCTATATAGCAGGAATCTTGCAGACAATCAGGGAGCTTAATCTATGAATGATCAAGGTGCCCTTGTGGTTTCACTGCTGTATGCCGTTTAATAGCACAGTTCAGATGTGTACCAAAATGATTTCTCAGGTAGAAGTCAAAACTGTATGATGAGGGAAATGGAAGATCATGAGAGCAGTAAGAAGCACAGTAGTAACAGATACTGTGCTTGTAAAAGAAGCAAGTTAAAATCTTTCAGTAACACTCTTCCCTCCACTTGCAGTATAAAACCTACCTCCCTAAACTATATTTTTTCCTGTGTTTTTAAGTGCAGTGACCCCAAATGGCTAATTGCCTAGTGCTTGTCATTACTTAGAAAAGATTTTTGTCATTGCTTTGTTATTCCTCCAAAAGAAGTGCAAGGTGCACTGAGAGATCTGGTGTTCAGATTCACACATTCCTTACCTTGTCTCCTGCAAGTATATACAGCTGCTTCCCTCCCTTTTCAGATTCCCTTTACTGTGTACTGCTGATTGCAAAGGACAGATTTAACTGCCAGAGTCATATTGCAACATGTATAACTTCAGTGACAGATTCAACCATCTTTTTACTGCAAGTTTAACTTATATGGATTTCATTTATAGGAATCTAGTCCAAAAAACTGCCTTTTGGATAGAAAAAAGCATTGAAAGGTCAATTGACAAAAACTTCCTGTCCAAAATATTGAAGATTAAAAGTATTTAAACTTGGAAAGAAATTGAGATATATTAAGAACATATTTTGTAACAGAAAAACATATTTTTTCCCTGAATTAAATGAAAATTTGCCTGTTGTCTTTCTCCAGTTCTTCTATTGAATTAACTTCAGTGAATTTGTAATGAGGTCAGAGGTTTGGCTGGTGTTTTATTAAGCACAGTACACGGCCCTGCCTCGTGGAATTCAAGAATTGTAAAAATTTCATATGGTAAGTCTATTAAATGTTTTAGTTCTATTTTAATAATAAGGCTATAAGGAACCCAGAACTAAATCAGACTTCACATTTTGATTAATTGTGTGGCCAATCAAAGGAGAAGGTGAAAAATGACCTTCACTGA
>NW_010972528.1:8566258-8598535 GCF_000737465.1 Haliaeetus leucocephalus | reverse complement strand
TGGATATCTGCCCCACCGTGGACCTCCCTGGACTGCAGGGGGACAGCCTGCCTCACCAGGGTCTTCACCACGGGCTGCAGGGGAATCTTCGCTCCGGCGCCTGGAGCATCTCCTCCCCCTCCTTCTGCACTGTCCTTGGTGTCCGCAGGCTTGTTTCTCTTACATGTTCTCACTCCTCTCTCCGGTGGCTGTTTTCTCCGCGTCCCAACTTTTTTTCCTTCTTAAAAATGTTATCACAGAGGCGTTACCACTATCACTGATTGGCTCGGCCTTGGCCGGCGGCGGGTCCGTCTTAGAGCCGGCTGGTATGGGCTCGCTCTCTCTCGAACACAGGGGAAGCTTCCAGCAGCTTCTTACAGGAGCCCCCCCTGTAACCCCCCCCGCTACCAAAAACCTTGCCACATAAAACCAGTACAACTGAGCATACTTTGCTTCCACTGTGGGAAAGAGAGGAATCAAATGATGATATATTTTTTTCCCCTCTAAGTGGAAAGAAGAACATTCATGCAGAGAAGAGGGTTTTTGTTGCTTCTGAGAAGTGATTGTGCCTTCTTGTAGAGATACACTTTAGATTGGAATGTCTTATGCTAGACAAGAGGCTTTTTGTTCCATATTGAACAGTTTTATAGAGGATGAGGATTGCCTAACAACTAGGCAACTAGTTTGGTAGCTTTCCCTAAGTACCCAAAAATGATCCTTGTGTCTTCATTGCTTGTGTCGAGAAGGAAGAGGGGAAGGAAGAAGGAGGGGGAAGAACAGAACTGTTACATTTGTATTTGGTTAATTTTTATTTTTGTCATTGATCTTGAAAGTAAACAGCCCCCAAGATACTGTGGGGGCACGGTACACCCTGTATTCCAATATGATCTATTCCAGTGGATATTTTAAATAGTGCAAGATAGCCCAGATTTTTTGTGGTGGTGTGTTTAGTTTGTTTTTTTTTTATTAAAAAACAATACTGTCCTGGTTTCAGCTGGGATAGAGTTAATTGTCTTCCTAGTAGCTGGTACAGTGCTATGTTTCTGAGTTAGGTATGAGAAGAATGTTGATAACACTGATGTTTTCAGTTGTTGCTAAGTAGTGTTTAGACTAAAGTAAAGGGTTTTTCAGCTTCTCAAGCCCAGCCAGTGAGAAAGCTGGAGGGGCACAAGAAGTTGGGAGGGGATGCAGCCAGGGCAGCTGACCCAAACTGTCCAACAGGGTATTCCATACCATGTGACATCACATCTAGTATATAAACTGGGGGAAGTGGGGGTAGGGGGATCGCCACTCAGGGACTAACTGGGCATTGATTGGCAGGTGGTGAGCAATTGCATTGTGCATCACTTGTATATTCTAATCCTTTTATTATTACTGTTGTCATTTTATTAGTGTTAGTTTCCTCTTTTCTATTAAATTGTTCTTATCTCAACCCACAAGTTTTACTACTTTGCCTGATTTTGTCTCCATCCCACTGGGTGGGGGGGAAGTGAGTGAGCGGCTGCGTGGTGCTTAGTTGTTGACTGGCGTTAAACCACAACAAATACGAATATAATCTTTGACTTTTAATCCATTTTCATTCTTGGTAATATTTACAGTACTGGGACATCAGTATAACACTGGTAATGATCATAGGTCACACGACTGTGGAGAAAGCAAAATACTCAAGATAATTGGACTGCCTATTAGTCTGCATACATAATTCTGTTCAGTTCAACTGTTGTATCTATACTTCATGTGAGGAGCCGTCAGTCAACACTGGGTTGTGCATCACTCTGCTCCATTTATTTTCAGACTATAGAATTGATAACCATTTCTGGATTTGCCTTTGGGATTTGGATATCATTCTATATTTCCTAATAGCTGGTCGTTCATATGGTGATCACACACACTAACTGCTTATTCAGAAATTCCATATTCAGCTTGAACTGATGGATACACTGATAACCTGAAAAGTTAACAAGATAAATTTACTTGACTCTATCCAGTTGTAATTCTTAAAATGCAGAGTATATATTTGGTACAACTGTGTTTGTAAGAACTATATATGTAAGGAATATACTTCTATTCATTGGGGTTTTGGTGAATAACAGCTCCATTTGCATGTCACATTTTATTTTACTTCATTAGTATTTGATCAGTAGCAGTCAAATGGTGGAAAGAGTGCTAATAAAACTGTTCATTATCGGTTACTACAAACCAAGGAAGTGGTGCTGTCAGATGCATTCATAATTATTATAGCTACAAGCAGTAGTAGTCAGTCACATGAGGAGGAGGTCTGTCCAAGTCAGAAAGGATCACATTACAGATAAAAACATATTCTATAAAAGAGCAAGACTAGTTACGGTGGTGGTTCTCACTATTTCTGTATGGCATCTGCTCAAGTTTGAGAAGCCTTACTGCAGGGTTCTGATCCAAACAAGAGCCTGCCTGTTTAACTACAGAGGTTCCTTAGGACTTTTCCGAAAAGTGGAGTGTCAGTGAGAAGGATATGGTGCTGGAACTTTGTTTTCTTTTGTTTTCTTTGATTTACTGTATCTTAGATGTAGATACATATCTCAGTTTTCAGTTTTGTATTGCTTGTCACATGGTCCTGAAGAGAGAAGCTGTAAGCCAGGCTGTCTATTAAGGATAGTCCTCTAGGAAGCATGCTTAGAAAGGTAGCATGATTGAACTGTCTTCTCAAACAGTAATTTTTAAAGCCTCATAGGCATGGGATTGGGACTTAGGCATCGCTGGTTGTGCATACACAAGGGAAGCTCAGTCAAAGCTTTGAAATGGTAATTGGGATCTTAAAAAGTCCCTGTCCATTACTTTAACCACAAGATAAAACTTTGTCTGTTATTTCATCTTTATTTTAAGTCAAATATTTGCAGTAATAAAAGTTTACAGAAAAATCAAATATCCTAAAGATAATAATTCCTTTAGCAAAAGTACAATGTAAATATATATAATATAATTTTTTTGGGGGGGGGGAGGGGACCCAAAGTAAAAAAATTTGACACTAGAAATTTAAAAAGTCCAACTAAACTTTTCTGATCTGTTCTGCTAGTGAATAATTGCTTAATGTTACTCTGTATTGTCTGTTGATCTAAGGTTTCTTAAGAAATTAGGCTTTCAGCATTCCTCTCTAGAAAGCCTCTGTATTTTTGTAGATTTCAAGGATGGGAAGATTTGTGAGGCTAATTTTTTTTCTCTTCTGATTTATTCCATTCCAGCAAAATGCACCAAATTCTTTTTCCTTTGATTCATCTGTGGTCACACTGATAATGGTCCTCTGAGAACAACAGAAATTACTTCAGAAGCCACAATTTGAATATTCTCATTTTTACACTCCTTAAAACTTTATTTATAACTGAATTCCAGCTAATTCAACTTATATATCTTTTTTCACAATCTATCCCTTTCTCTGGATTGTCTATAGTGCATTTTCTTGGCAAAATATTTTCCAGAACTGTGCAGAGTGTTCTAGTCTGATTCCTCATGATGAAAGTGAAAGGTGAGTGTAGGGTAGTATTAAATATGTGTATCATTTGATGAGTATTTCCTTTCTGCATTTTATTTCCTTTCACCTTTTTTAGAAAGTGCAGCTTAGTTCTGGTGTAAGAAAAATGCAAAATATTATGTACTTTTCTGACTTTCGAGCAAGATTTTTGTATAAATTGGCATGAAGCAGGTTATGAGAAATATCTTGATTCGTTCCAGCTGGGTCAACTTTTTGTTCCTAAAAGTACTAGACACCTTATTAGAAAAATGTGAATACGGATTAATGCCCAAGTACTTGCTACTTCTAGAGAAGCTAATAAAAATGAAATGAGCTTCTCACCAGAAAACAAGATTTCCTTTTATTAGAAAGGAGGTATTGTAGTATGTGTGTGTGTTGAGTGCAAGAGAAATAATGTACAATGATTTTTCGAAGATGACCAATGGAGTACTTTTTCATACCTATGCAGGAAGAAACATGATTGAGTATCCCAGAACGTTATTGAGCTTTTCTGTGTGAATCTATTGAGAAAGTAGTTACGTTTCTTTATAGATTGTATTTGAATGTGTTTGTATATATCTGAACTATTTTAAGAAATTATAAAATAAATGCTATACCTGTACTTACTCTGTGAATGAAACAGCTTTTTTGATTTTACTGCTTTTCATCAGTCAAACAGGGCAATATTTTAATGTGCAGAGAATTAATCTTATCGTGCATGAAATACATCTCACCACTTCCAAAAATTTTTTTCTTTTCTTGTAGAAAATGGGTATTTTCATTTTGGTGCACATTGCTATCAGAAGTTATGATATCATTCACTGGGTACCTGTTTTTTGAAACTTTTTTTTTCAGATGGCCTGTATAGCGCATTATTTCAATGAAAAATTCAAGATGCTGTGGTGCAAGACAAATATCACTTATGCAGCTGATGTCAGATGTTAGAGGTAACTAAAACAAATTAATTTAAACTGCATTGTAATTCGCCTGTCTTTCCATTTCCAAAAGAGCAGAGTGTACTGTAAGAGTCAGGTTTTGTTGCTTCAATCTCTCTTGATAATTATTCTAATTAGTGTTGTGATAATTAGATACAGATGGCTTGCAGGTGGGGAATGCCAGGCTTCATCTTTTCTGAATTGCTCAATGTGCAACCTGTTTCACAAAATAAACTCTAGAGGGCCCTGACCAAAAGCATGTTGACATAACTAAAAGACTCCACATGATTTCATGGGCATTTAGAATAGACCATAAATTCCACTGTGGTTTTTGATACTTTCAACTTTGCAGAGCAACTTGTGTAATACTGGATATTCAGAACTGTGTGAAAACATCATCTTGAGGAGAAATGGTGTTCCAGATGAGTTATGTTTATGTAATCTTCCTCTAATTGTACCCATTCTTCTCTGCTGCTGAGTTCTGGGGAAAACCTTTCCCCCTACTCATTCTCATCTTTTCATAAGCTAGTAAATTACTTGGTCCAAAATGCATGAGGGATTACATGAAAATCATCTTCAGCATAGTTTTCCATGGAAATAGGTGTGTATACTATGTATCTTTTAGATCCTGAAATCAGTGACTTTATTTTACTAAGTGGGCTATTTTGTGTAAAGGTGGTGACAGAATTGCAGTGAGATTTCCCCGGTCTCGGGGGGGGGGGAGAACAAGAGACAAAGCTGTTGTATGTAATATCGTATGTAAGTCCTTACCTTATTTCCCAAGACAAAACATTTTGCAGCTTAGTTGTGTTTTGTGCAAAAAAAGTGTGTTTAGATATGCTGTTCATCAGATGTTAATTTATGAACAAGGTAAAGTGTGAGAAAGAACTGCTATCCTAGAGATGGTTGCATTTCTGATATTCTTGCTTGAAAGGACTTCAGTGATCTAGAAAATTTGAACCTAGCCCCTATGCACCTCCAAGCTTCTATTCAGGGCACTTCTCGGATATACCAGAAAAAGTTTCCTGTTATAAAATAACATTTAAAAAGCTAATTTGATTTTTTACAAATTAACCTGATTAAGCTTTGCAATATTGATTTATATGGTTTGTTTTGTAATTTTTTTGAGTCTGAAATTGCTACTGCCTGGAAGGCCACACTTTGCAGAATTCATTAGCATGGCCTTTAAACTTCAGCAATTGCATTGTTCCTTGCTAGTGTGTGCTGGCGGGACCCAGCTCTTTGGCAATGAAATGACTAGTACCAGCAAAGGACACTTAAAAAGGGAAAAAAAAAAATCTTACTTTAAATGATTGCTAAATACCTGTGACATGATTAAGTTCTTCCAGTATCCTATAAAGACAGACAAATATTGAAGATCTGTCTCCTTGCTCTTGCCCTTAGGAACTGCAGTATAGAGCAATCCAACACCATCCTTACCAGAACTTAAATGCTAGGAATGCAGCTCAAGAAATGCATCTCAATACATCTACTGTGGCTATATATCTCTATATTAGCACACCATGATTTGTTGATGCTTACAGATGAGTACTTGATAAACAGTTTGCATTTATAATTGGTTTATGGCCAGTCCTAGTGTTGAGTGATGTTTACCTCGGCTAAACTACTTCTTTGCCTTCCTAAATTGTATTTGAAATATTGAAACCGCACAAATAGGGTTACTACTCCTTCTTTTCTTTTGTTCCTTAAAGGCCACTTGTTATTTTCTGTTCTTAAATACACAAGCATGTTGAGGAGTGAATTTGGGGTGAGTTTGTCTGAATAGAAACTGCCTTGGGTCTGATGCTTCAGACTTTTTATATTGCAAAGCCCTTTTGTCCTTGTCTGTGGTTTTGTATGGGAGATAATAATTCTGCCTTTATTACACACTTGAAATGGCAAAATACTCTTGTTACAGGGTAGTCAGATCCAAGGAGGGTCTTGCCTCAAGATAATATTTCTGCCACAAGGCAGTATCTTAACAGATGGACTTCTCATTAGATATTCATGTCACATTCACCAGGACTGTCACCTTTGGATAGAGAATGAAATTCAATTCTGGCTACAGATAATTACTTCCTCACCAAGCAGAACTGTGAGATCAAAGATCAGAAGTTGAAGCTTGTCAGATACTTTTCCTTCAGTATCATTCCTTCTCTCCTCTTGGCTGTTGCGAATACCAAGAAATTACGCAAATTTAGTTGCGTTTATACAACTTCCAATAAATCAAACATATTAAAAATTTCAGAAGTTTAGATAATGCCAGGTATTATCACAATCTAATTAATAGGGAATAGTGTAAACATTAGGAAACCTTTATCTTGTTCCTTGCTTTACCAAGAGCTTTGCTTCACTTGTATGAGACTTTCTCTTTTGTTCATCTTGTCAAAATATAAATTTTTTGTGCCTGGACTCTCTCTTGTGTATCTATGATGGAGACATTGCTGTGACCACACTGTAATGTAGCTCTGCCCAGGCTAGCTAGCTTGTGGGTGTGTATATCTTATTTGTTTATCTATGTGTCTTGTCTCACTGTAAGTATTACAGCCAGAAACTCACTGTGTGCTATTTGAGTATTTATTCAGCCTCTGATAGATTTTACAGCTTGCACTACTGATCCTGTAGCTAGTTTGCTATTGGTGTCTAAGCAACCCAGTTTAAAGCTAGCTCAGTAGACTGGTACTGCAGAGTAGTCCCAGAAGATAGTTTCACCTGCTCGATTAAACATTTCATTTAACAAAGCTCGCAACTTATCAATGTGTTAAGTCCAGTCCTTGCTTATTGTTGTGTACTTAATAAATAGGAGTGATATCCCAGGCTTATGTGGATTGGAGGTCTGGGCCTTTATTAAAGATTCAGTAGTCCCTCTTGTAGAGCAAATGTCAAGTCACATTGTGGATTTCATTGCAACAGCTATGAAACCATAACTTCTTCAGTCCTTGATACAGATAAAACTAATATAAGCCCCTAGCTGGGGATGTGTTTATTATTTGAAATGCAAATATTGGTTGTTTTTCTATGCATTTTATCAATAGGTTGTTATGACATTTTTTCTTGTTGTTCCTCTATTTATATTTTCACCCATTCTTTTCCATTGACTCCCCCCCTACAATACAAAGGATATCTTATTTGTCAAACATAGATGCTTTTTCAAGGTTAAAAAAAAAAGTTTAAAGTAACTGTCTTTAAAACATTCTGCACTATGTTGCAAGGTAGTCCAGGGAGACACAGTTATCCTTGGAAAATGTACAAGCTTAAAAATAAGCATTAATTTGGCAGCAGTTATAACCTAATTTATTTTATCCTGTACTAAATTCCATTGTGCAGCTGGCTGATTAGCTGTGGCCTGATGATGCCTGAGAGGCACAGTGCTGTGCGATGGACCGTATTTCCATCTTTTCCTTGACTCTCCTCATTCTCTTTTAGAATGCTTTGCTCCTGAGGGACAGAGAAAGGGCTGTTCTTTTGTTTTGGAGTGAATGTGCCTTTCCTTGGACTCCCACACAAGAACTAGACATAAGAGGATCTGACACAGTGATGTCAAGAAACCTGTAAACCTCCTAATTAGACATGTCTTAAGTGTGAAACAATCAAACTTGGGGTTCTGCCCACCTCCGGGGAGCAGGCAGATTAAAGAAGCTGCTGTTTTGCCACTTCATTATCACCCAGTGCACTGAATAGGAAAACTCTGATGTCACACAGTTGCTATAGCAACACCATCCTTGCTTATCTTTGTTTCTCTGGCAACAATCCCTTACTTTCTACTATATTCACACTCTCTTTGTTACTATAAAATTCCTTCATCGTGGTTTATATATTCACAGCTCATGTCAGGTCATTCCTTAGATTCAGACTCGGCATCTTCCTTATACAGATGATTACTGGACTTCTGTCAGTTCACATTAATTTTGGTAGGCTTTGAAACTGGAAAAGAAAACCAAACCATTTAGGAGGCTATAGAGAGCTGCGGTAATAGAGTTGCTAGAAATGAAATTTCATTTTATAGGGTGTAGGATTCATTTAAGCCTGTAGGGTCTGGTTTTCATTTGGGAATTACCCTGGTTCAAAGTTAGAGTCCTTGGGAGGGTTTAATGCCTGGGTTCCAATTGGCTGCTCTCCCTCAGAGGTGGATAAAACTTATAGTCTGAAATCACAAGGAAAGCAGCCAGAAGTTATATTTATGGGCTGGGATTCTGTGAAGGGTTCCAATGTGTGTAGAATTAATTCCAAAATAATGTTTATACAGAAGTTGAGATTTGTAGCATATTTTAAGTTAGAAGGGACCTCCAGAGGTCCCCATCTGTTCTAACCCCTTGCTTATAGCACATCTAATCAGATCAGGTTGCTCAGAAAAATTGTTCAGCTCAGTTTTGAACACCTTCAGGAATGGAGATTCCATAACCTCTCTGCGTGACTGTTCCAGTATTTGACCACTGTTATTAAAAAAAAACTGGGAACACAAAAAAGGAATTTCCACTGTTCCAACTTGTCTGTTGCTTTGCACCTCTTGTCCCATTGTTTGTTGTGCACCTCCAAGAAGAGTTCATCTCTGTCTTCTTTGCATCCACCTACCAGGTAGTTGTCTCCCTGACCATCATGATGGCCCTCCACTGAACTCACTACAGTATGTCTTGTATTGCAAAGCTCAAAACTGGACATAGTACTCTAGATGCAGTCTGACAAGTGCCAAATAGAGGGGGAGGGGAAATCTTCCCTGGGCCTGCTAGCTACAGTTTTACTAACAGCCTGGGATGTAATTGGCTTTCTTTGCTGCAAGGGTGTGTTTCTCACTCATGTTCAACTTAGCATCCACCAGGACCCCCAGCTTCTCTTCTGCAGAGCTGCTTTCCAGTCAGTCCACAGCTATATTGTTGCATGGAGTTACTACATTCTAGATGAAAGATTGCATTGGCTTTTGTTGAACCTTAAGGTTCATGTCATTGCATTTTTCCAGCCTCCCCAGGTTCCTCTCAGCAGCATCCCTGCCCTCCAATGTATTGACCACTCCCCCAATTTGTGGTCATCCACACACTTGCTGAGAATGCCCTCTATACAGTCATCCAGGCTGTTAATGAAGACATTAAAGAGATCCCTGAAGGAAGCCATTTTTTACTGGCTACCAGCTGGACTTTGCGCCTGACGCTTTGAGCCTGGTGGTCCGGACAATTTTCAATGTACCTTGTTGTCCACTTACGTAGCTGGTACATCACCAATTTGGGGATAAGGAGGCTATGTCAAACCTTGATAAAGTTTAGATATACAATATCTGTTCTGCTTGCCTTGTTCACAGTACCTGTCACTTCATCATACTAAGCAATGAATTTGATCAGGCATAATTAACATGCCTAAAGGCCTTAGCTACTAGGGACAAACAACGTAACTTGGAACCAGAAGGCAGCAAAACTAGGATCACTTTAGTTGTTTCTCTTCTCTATTTGCTTTTGGCTACAGTGGAGGTTCTGGTTCAAGCACTTAGGGGAACCAGAGGGGGAAAGACAAAAAAAAAAGTAGGAAAAAAAAAAAAAAAGGAAAATGAGTCATTGTTTTAATTAAAGTTAATACCAACCTAGAATTTTCAGAACAAGTTAAAGATTTTTCTTTCTATGGCTAATAGGTTGATGACAGTATTCCATAACTGAATATTCACATTCATTATGAACTGTTGATAATGAACAACTGATTTGGTAGCTGAAGGGAAGGTAAAGAATCTTGATATTGTTGGTAGCAGCTACTTTGGTCATCCCTTCCCAAAGATCCATTTGATCACAGAGTTGTAGAAAAATGACCCTTGCTAACATTCATGTGAGTCTTTTGTGTAAGTATTCCTGTCCATTTCAGTGAAAATTTATCACTCCGTATTCTACAAGTAGAATTACAATCTGCATTGTGTTGTGTATGTGCAGAGACATGTTTATGTTCATGTAATATAGTGCAGTATTAATCACTGGAGAAGTAAAAGAACTATTCCTAAAGCTCTTAATCATAGCTTTTACATTAGCTCTTTTCAGATTTATGGATTGATGGATGCTGCATATTTATGTATTGTGTCAATGCTGGAGCAGTTTATCATTTAACACTTATCTCACTGAAAAGTAATATGCTCTCTCCATATTAGGTAATTTTTGAAACCCTTGTATATAATAAAATATGTACACTATAAATTTATAAAGACAAATTTGAATGAGCTTCAAAACTGATTACTTCCTTTTAGGCAAAGTAACTACTTTGTCTTTTCTATTATTGCTGTCTGATGCTTCAGTATTCTGTCATTGTCTGTATGATTGTTGTGGCCTGCATGATGGTATAAAGAAGGAGATACAGAATCATAGAATCATTTAGGTTGGAAAAGACCTTTAAGGTCATCGAGTCCAACTGTAAACCTAACAATGCCAAGTCCACCACTAAGCCATGTCTGTAAGTGCCACATCTACATGTCTTTTAAATATCTCCAGGGGCTGGTGACTCAACCACTTCCCTGGGCAGCCAGTTCTAATGCTTGATAACCCTTTAGGTGAAGAAATTTTTCCTAATATCCAACCTAAACTTCCCCTGGAGCAACTTGAGGCTGTTTCCTCTTGTCCTATTGCTTGTTACTTGGGAGAAGAGACCAACACCCACCTTGCTACAACCTCATTTCAAGCAGTTGTAGAGAGTGATAAGGTCTTCCCTGAGCCTCCTTTTCTTCAGACTGAACAACTCCAGTTCCCTCAGCTGCTCCTTATAGGACTTGTGCTCTAGACGCTTCACCAGCTTCATTGCCCTTCTTTGGACATGCTGCAATGTCTGTCTTGTAGTGAGGGGCCAAAAACTGAACAGAGTATTTGAAGTGCAGTCTCACCAGTACCAAGTACAGGGGGATGATCACTTCCCTAGTTCTGCTGGCCATGCTATTTCTTATACAAGAATCAATGAAAGGCAGTTTCAATTTTTGATAGAATCTTGCTATCAGTATATTTCCAAGTGAATTGTGTTGGGGAACTTAACTACACTAGAACTCCTCTTTAAATTTAAATAGCTAAGTAGCAGTTAAGGTTCCATATACAAATAAAGGAAACACAGTATCTTTACATGTTATTCTTGACACTCTTTGTCTATCAAGTCATAATGAGCACCGGAGCTCATTCAGCTACTAATTGGAGAGATCAATACCATCTTTCAGTTCCTCTCCATGTCATGAGAAGAAGAAATGGACTGTATTTTTTCCAACTTTTGTTATGGAATTAGAGATTTCCAAGAAACTAGTTAAGTGCAGGCTGGATATTTCTTGCTGATAAGCTAGTTTGTTGTTTCATTATTTTTTTTTATTCCTGTGTTCGTGCCTATTTCTCTCTTACTAGTTTGTCATCACTGATCCTGGATGAGATGTTAAGGATATATTTGTATCCAATTGCAAGAGCTATTTCATGTAATATTTCAGTGAGTAGTGTAGAGCCTGTCTCAAGGCAACTTCTTGTATTGTGGTTTAAATGTTCTGTTCAGGAATGGTGCTTAGCACTGCGCTAAAGGACTACTAGTGAGAAAACATTAGAACTATTCTCCTAGTATTTTCCTACACCCCTTTTCCCAGTGATCCAGTGATCTTCACCCTCCTATACCACCACCACCCCTCCACCCTCCCCACCCCCCTGGAGGATTTAACAGAGGAGTCAGGGTGGCTGCAGCCTGTCAAGCTGAGCTTTCAAAGTTGAGTGTATACCAAAGAAAATAGGCTTCAGCTATGTGACAAGGAGTCTGGAGAGGAACAGAGGAGATATTACCCTTCTGAAACATTAATTGAAGATTTGATTAGGCCGGGGAGAATGGTCTCTGGCATCCAGGGTTTGTCTTTTTAAAACATAATTTAAAAAAAAAAACAAAAACCAACTCACTCTTGCTTATTGCATTTTATGACCCTTGTGTGTTAGTCATTGTTCTTGAGATGAGATCGGAAATAATAGTTGAGAAGCAATCAGAATTTATAGTTCTAAATAGCAGTCTTGACAGTTTCTCGATAAAAAGTAATTCAACAGATTGCCAACACTTTTCCTGATCAGAGTACTATTCATAATGCAACACATAAGTGACATCAGGCTCGGCAGGCTAGTAATCAGCATCCAACACATAATGATCTTTGTAATTTGGTATGTATCTGCTCTGTCACATTGGCAATTGGTAGTCATCCCATGTCTGTTTTGTTCCTTGCCCTGCAGCAAGCCTTTTGAATGTAAAGAATATCTTACAGGAAAACTAAATGAACATCACTACTCTACCACCTCCATTCTTGCCATGTGGGATTAAAAGATGTAGTTGAGAATTTAAATTATATTTTAAAACTTACATTTGTAATTGTATGTTTTAATAAATTATATTTGTTATCAGAAACTTCTGAATTATTTATACAAGCTATGAATTTTGTGGTTTGCTGCTCTGAGTAGTCAAAGGAGAGTATGTTCTGGCTACTTGAATTTCCTCACTTGGTTTTCCCCACTCTTTTTTTTTTTTTTTCCTCATGTATGATAAAAGATTTCCTAGCAATTCAGCACTGCCTTAGCAAGATTTTACTTTGTGGTATGTTTTCGTTTTTTGGTTTTGGTGGGGGTTTTTTTTGGAGGTCAATTAAAATGGGACTGTGATCTTTTCATGCTGGAACTTTTAATGTAGACCATGGAATCAGGACTGCATCTGCTGATTTTGGTAGGTTAATTATGACAACAGAAATCATATTCTTTCAGTACAGTAGGAGTTGCATCTCTGTAGCTGTAAGTAAATAAAGCATTACTTAATTGTTGCAGTATTATGCTGCTTTTAATTTCTGTGTGCCTCCCAGTTTATCAGGACACCAAATACAAGGTGTTCAGGATGTGCCTAGATTTGTAATACTAAGCAGATATATAATCTTACACTTATATCTTATAAGTTCTTTTGTTCTTCAGTATTCCTGCTGTGTTTTGCATGGCGTCCGACCATATCTTCATGCACCATCTTTCTCTGTCTATATTTAAAAACTGTCATTTGAGGTAGTGGTTGCACTTTATGTAGAAAATCTTGGGTGGACATTTTGGAAAGTACTTCTACTGTCTAGCTGTTTGCTTTTAAGTTAGCCAAGTAGTTTTCACAGGCTTGCTTTGTAGCCAGTATAGAAGACAGAGGATTTGAATGGTGGTTAAGAACTTGATTCAAGCTTCTTCTCTAGATGATCCTCTGTTTCCAAGAATACTGCTGGAGTCTAGTGAGACTGGCTAGCCAAATTAAGTGCCTAAATAGTGTAATAGGAGTATTTTCCTCTTATACTGCATGTAAGACCTGAAAGCATCTTAAAACCTCACTTTGGCTGTACAGACAGGCTCAGAGCGGCAGATCAGCTCCCTCTGGTGAAAAGAAACAGAGTTGTGAAATATGATGGCTGTCTGGGGATGTAGTCAATGGTTAATGATTTATGTGACTCCTTATTTTTCCTGACATAATTATGACAGTTCTTCTGAATGCATATTTGGGTTGTCTAGACTTGAGGACTGTGTTCCTCAATGCCAAGGAGTTGCATTCCACAATTTCTTATTCATGTCTTTCATGTCTCTTTCCAGCTGTTAGCTTGAGACAGAAGAATTTTTAGTTACTCTTTGTATAAATACACCCAAATTACAATGCGTGAAAATGCCGTAGTCAGTCATCAAGATGGCACTTTATAGCTACTGTGCATTTTAGACCACATCATGCTGTTCCTGTTACTTCAGCCTGTAGTTAAAAAAGCAAAATCACAACATAACTGTTGAGAGAAAATGAATTGTATGATGACAGTTTTGTTCTGCAACACTGGAAGTCAAGACAGTTAAGTTCTGGCACCTCATTTATAGACTGTGTATCTGCATTTTAAAATGCTTGGGTGAGACTGGGTATAGAAAGCATTTTTTATATGCTTCAAATCTAGTAAAAGAGCAAAAATTAAAAAGCAGAAGGAGAGTTACCATTGCTGAATTGCTAGAGATGGCCAAAAAAGGGATCAAATAAATAAGTTTTGCTGGTGAAAAAATGTGTTTGTTTAGATAGTAAGAATAGCTAGAATGTAAAGCAAGCTGTAAATACATTCAAAAGTAGCTAGAATGTAAAGCACATTGTAAATTCAAAAGTAACAGGACTAGATCATGAATACTTTGAAGTGGGTAGAAGATACTGGCTAAAGTTTGTAAACATAAGCATGTATTTTTTTCATCAGTACGATAATTCTAAAAAAAATACTTCCTATCAATATGAGACCTTAAAATTACATAATCTTGATTCTCATTTATATTACACTTCTATACTCTTCAATTAGAATGAATACAAATACTATGAAGTGGTCTATTTAGAGGAGGGAAGAAAGGAAAGATAGGAAGTAGGAAATTCTATTGCTGATTCAGCACATGGCACTCAGATGTGACAAATTCACTTTCTAGGTCAGACTGAATCACTTGGCTAGGTTTTGTTTGCACATCTTGTTGGTGACCTGCTGCTTCCACTTAGCAGTTTAAAAAATATAGCAGTTTTCCGTCTGCTGTTCTCACAACAGACTTTATAGCCCTGTCATCTACTTAAATCTTCTAGAGAAAAGTAGTTGCCTGCAATCTTTTCTACTGTCAGTACTGTCAGGAGTATCTGCTTGGGTTTCTTCTTCTGTCCCATAAGAAATGAGCAATGCAGGCATTGTGAAATCGTCTCCCCTTTTGTGGCTATTTTCAGGCCAATTTACTGATCAAGGAAATGTAATGTTAAAGGCTTTTTGTTACCAAATAGATCCTGATAGTAATCCCTATTGTGGAAAAGTAAATTACGTGTTTAAATATAGAATGCTTTTATAAGGAAACAGGTGACAACAGTTCGTCAGTGTACAAAACACACGAATGTCTTGTCATGCTAATTTTAGCATCTTTTGCTCCTTTGAGTCTATTTATGTAATGTTGATGCACAACACCTGTTTTTATCTTATTCCAATACTTTTATCAGTTTCTACATAATCTTTTAATGACATTGATTTATAAAAATGTCAATCATGTATTCTTTGTAGCACAACAAATGTTAAAGTGATTCAATTTCAACTTCTTTGCTAGGCTCTTCACCTTTCTGAAGAATTATTATAACCTACTTGTTTTGAAAATAAATTTTTATTTTAAGTAGCTTGACAAACTTGGTAGTAATCTCTGGTGGTTCAATGTAACAGCAGCCATATGGAACTAAAATTTCAAAGTCCCACAGATCTCATTTAGTTTTATGCTATGTTGAATTACATGTCAAAATTGTCTTCATGCCATCTGTAAGAGTTCTTACATTCTGAATTGTTTTATTGTAGTTTTACTGTAGTGCTTGCTATCTAGAGTTTCATTCTTTGCATCAGTTACCAACATTCGATTTCTTACAGGTCCTATACAGCTTAATTTTTCCCGTATCATGCCTTGTAGGTCAGGCTCTAGGAATTTCCTGAAAAAGTCAAAGTGACTCTAAAGATGGGGTAACATGCATGTAAGTGAATGTGGTTAGAAGCCGGAATTTATTTGGTTTAGCTTCAGCACTTGAGAGTGCTGTTTTGCTTGCTTACCATTCTGTTTTGCTGTAGTACACTGAGATACCTTCACCTTCATCTGTAATTGCTTGGACTTTTCCACTGAAAATGTCTTCTGAGGACAATTACACATACTGTCATGATGGCCAAGTTGAAAGGGAAGAAATGTGAGGAGAAAAAAGAAAAAAAGGTGAATAGTCCTGAAAAGAAATAAAAAGGTAACTGCCTTAAATGTTATTTTGGGGTACCAAGAGAAAGCTTTTCAGAGTCAAATAGGTGGCAGCTGTTGTTTTCGCAGCCCTCAGTTTTACCTTATTAGCACAGTCTTTTTTTCTTTTACACAAATGCTCCTGGTCACCCACTGGAATGCCTCACTGACTCTGCAACCTGTCCGTGTTTGTAATGTGCAAACTTATTATTGTGGTCAGAGATTGCGTAAGAGTTTTCAGACTGAGTCTTCCCTCTGGAACTGCTGCAGGCTATGCAATCATTTTAGAATACTTTGGAAGGAGAAAAGTGGGAGAATCAAAACAAAATCTCAAATGGCTGTTTAGCAGATGTTTTAATTCTTTGTTCATGGTCAAGCTTTTTTGTCCTTCAAATGAATGTCTTCTATTTTCTTTCCATTTCACTGTCCTCTCATCAAAGTTCCATTGAAAAAATTAAGCACATCAGCATACTAAGCAAGTAGTAAATTGCAGCACTAACATAACAATTTGAGACCTTCCTAGTCCTTTAGCTTTTATTATGGGGTTTTTTTTGTTGTTGGGTTGTTTTTTTTCTTATATCTGTTTTTTCCATTTGGACTATTAAGCAAAGTCATAAAGGGGCTACATCTTACTTCATACTCTTACAGCATTTGATACTGTGGGTCTCATGCCAATTACTGGTCTTAGATGCAGTTACAACATGAAAAATAAAATCCAGAATTTCGCCTGTAGTATTTTTTTTTTATTATTAATTTTTTTTTTCAAGGAAGCAGTTAAGAGCACAGGTCAAATATAAGCAAAAAGATTCACTCTAAAATAGTATTTTCTAACATATATCTGCATACATATTACCTCACTGGGGTATCTTGTTTGGTAAGGTTCTGTATTGGTTTTATGTGGCAAGGTTTTGGTAGCGGGGGGGGGTTACAGGGGTGGCTCCTGTAAGAAGCTGCTGGAAGCTTCCCCTGTGTTCGAGAGGGAGCGAGCCCGTACCAGCCGGCTCTAAGACAGACCCGCCGCCGGCCAAGGCCGAGCCAATCAGTGATAGTGGTAACACCTCTGTGATAACATTTTTAAGAAGGAAAAAAAAGTTGGGATGCGGAGAAAACAGCCACCGGAGAGAGGAGTGAGAACATGTAAGAGAAACAAGCCTGCGGACACCAAGGTCAGTGCAGAAGGAGGGGGAGGAGATGCTCCAGGCGCCGGAGCGAAGATTCCCCTGCAGCCCGTGGTGAAGACCCTGGTGAGGCAGGCTGTCCCCCTGCAGTCCAGGGAGGTCCCCGGTGGGGCAGATATCCACCTGCAGCCCATGGAGGACCCCACGCCGGAGCAGGTGGGTTCCCGAAGGAGGCTGTGACCCCGTGGGAAGCCCGCGCTGGAGCAGGCTCCTGGCAGGACCTGAGGATCTGTGGAGAGAGGAGCCCACGGAGCAGGTTTTCTGGCAGGACTTGTGACCCCGTGGGGGACCCACGCTGGAGCAGTGTGCTCCTGAAGGACTGCACACCGTGGAAAGGACCCATGCTGGAGCAGTTTGTGAAGAACTGCAGCCCGTGGGAATGGCCCACGTTGGAGAAAGTTCGTGGAGGACTGTCTCCTGTAGGAGGGACCCCACGCTGGAGCAGGGGAAGAGTGTGATGAGCCCTCGCCCTGAGGAGGTGAAGTGGCAGAAAATAACATGTGATGACCGTAAACCCCATCCCTGTCCCCCTTGTGCCGCTGGGGGGGGCTTGGTGGAGAAATCCGGGAGTGAAGTTGTGCCCGGGAAGAAGGGAGGGGTGGAGGGAAGGTGTTCTGAGATTTCGTTTTATTTCTCATTTACCTTACTCTGGCTGATTTGTAATAAATTGAGCTAATTTTCCCTAAGCTGAGTCTGTTTTGCCCGTGATGGTAATTAGTGAATGATTTCTCCTGTCCTTATCTCGACCCGCAAGCTTTTTGTTATATTTTTCTCTCCCCTGTCCAGCTGAGGATGGGGGAGTGATAGAACGGCTTTGTGGGCACCTGGCATCCAGCCAGGGTCAACCCATCACAGGTTTTAACAGTTCTTTTCACTTTTACTGATAGATCTACCATACATCTTTAGTCTATCAGGCCTCAATAATTACTGCTGATACCATCACTTCCAGTGTTCATGTTTTGGGGTTTTGTTTCTTTGTGGGGTAGTTGGTTTGTTTAAACCTGCAGGTCTTTTGCTTGTGTGCCAGCTGTAATTTAAAGGCACTATTTTAAGTTATAGCTGTAAGACAAATAGCAGCTTGTGGTTCTGCATGACTGACTTTTCTAGTGTAGCATATACAAAGTGTTGGCTGCTGTAGGGATTCAGTCAGGGTCTCTTGCAGTTTGACATCTACTTCACACTACCTTCAGAAAAGTGATTTTGTAGAGGTAATACATGGATGCAGTTTTAGGTCCTGAAATAGATGATAAACAGTTTTAATGATTTGTAAATCAGCAAAGCAAAATAGTCCATGATTGCCACAAGGAGAGGCTACTTGCCTACTACCAGAATTACATAAGACTACTGATACAGCTTGTAGCTAGTAAAACTACATGCATTAAAGATTTGACACATGGAGACACCTAAGCCTGTGTAGTGGTCTTAATTGATACATGCTAATTCTAAAATCAATAACCTCTGTCTTCAGTTCTTCCTGAACTGAAACTTTGTTCTAAATGTGTGTAAGGGGTACCTTGTCATTAAAATCTTTGCCTATGCATTTCATCTTCTACTGCTTACACCACTTACACAAGTTTGCTTTCTGAGTGATCTTATATATGAAAAGTCAGTTGATTCAACTTAAGCTATGATGTATTCTGCTGGAGTTTTCTTTACCCCACCATACTGGAGTCTGGTATCAGCTCTACCTGTAGCATGGCTTTTGTTAAAACTTTCATTTTTGTAGTAACTTGCTGTGTTTTGGAGAGGTTAGAATAACAAGACAAACCATAAGAAGGTAGGACAGACAGAATAATAATGTCATTTAAAGAATTTGTACAAAAAATGGGGTTTTTACTTAGATAAGAACATTTTGTAATACTTAAGTCAGAGACATAAAACCTGAACTTTCTCTGTTTAATCCTGTCTTTGTTTTGGCAAAAGCGAGAAACCAAACCTTTCATGGTCAGTTTCACTCTGAAATGAATGTATCCAAGTAAGTGGATATGGATACTGGTTTTGTTCCTTAGGTAGACAAAATACAAGATCCTGCTGCACAAAAAGAATGTCAGAATATATAGGATATTTTAAACACTTTGGGGATACTGAGAATGGATCCAGCTTTATTAGACTGATAACATTTGAAGAGTGGTACTGAAATCACTTGACTGTCTTTTGATAGTTGCACTTGACTGCAATTAGATAGATGACGTGCTTTTGCCACAGCTTATGTTGATCATCATCACTGCTTCTCAGAATCTATTCTCTGTTATTTCCCATTTTATTTTAGACTAAACTCAGAACAATCCTTAGGGCTATCCTTTCTGTACTGTTGTTTCAGCTACAGTTATAACAGATGTTTCATCTGCAATTGCAGGCTTTAAGCACTATCTCCAAATAACAGTATTTATTAAGAACAAACTTGGTCTTAAAAATAGACACTTTGTTAGGGATTTCTTGAGAAATCTTGACCTGTATGTGTATAACCAAATGGGATGCATCTGAGTGTGCTGAGAGAACTGGCTGATGTCATTGCGAGACTGTTCTCTGTTAGATTTGCCAAACTGTGGATATTGGGAAGGTTGGAGATTGGGAGAGGTGGGAATACATCCCAGAGAGGTTGTGGAATCTCCATCTTGGGAATTTCTCTGACCCAGCTACACATGGACCTAAGCAACCTGGTCAGAATTCAATGCTTATCCTGTCTCAAGGAGGATGTTTGACTTGGATCCCATACTAAGGCTGTACAGATTTGAAATGTCTGTGGGAAGATGTTGGATTTTTTCCCTCATTCCTGAGGTAATTGTGTTTTATTTTGTAACTTATCTCTACCAATAATGAAAAAAATGAAGCAAAACACCTGCAGAATTATTAAAACATATTACCTCAAAATTTTGGTTTATCTGTCTTTTGGAGAATCCTTTGGGTGTGGGTTTTTTTGTGTCGTCCCCCCCGCTACACACGCACACTTACTGTGTCAAAGGAAGACCTTGGTGCTGTCTCAGATTTCTGTGATTTATAAAAGCCATGTGTATACAGGGATATCTAAATGCAGATTAGGTACAAGACACGCTTTGGAAGAACAAGAAAAGAGAATGTGTACATAACTGCGGATTTGATAAAGTACTCTCTTCACTTTACAAGACAAGGCTGAGAGATAATTCATCAGCAATCTCCTGTTAAGAGAATTATGAAGGCAGCAGTCTTGATGGTTTTAATGTGACACCATGCTGTAGGAGACGCTACCATATTTGCTGACTTTCAGAATAAAAAACTAAAGATATTTTGAGTTGCAGAAGCCGGACACTAGCTAGGGATATAACAGGTTCCTACCATATGTTTGTAAAAAGTGGAATAAATGCATACACTCTACAGTTCTTGCTGACTGCTAATCAATAGAAATTTGCCCAATGCAATGTATGAGCTATCAAAATTTCATCTGTAAGTTATTGGAAGAAGGGAAAAAGTCTTGGGGGCCAGAGGGGAGTAAAGGGAACCTGTGTTTCAGGAAGTGTGAATTTTAGGATCTTGACTGAATAACCTGCCTTCTGCTAATTTTGAGAACCTTGTTAATGTTTCCCTTTCCCTGGCCTTAGATCAGATAGCTATTTCTAAGATCTCCAAATTATTGATTAAAAATACCTTCACTTCATATGCCTGCATTACCCTGGTGGCTAAACGCATTACAGCTTCATAGCTGTCATCACTGTTCATTCTTATTTCCTCCAGCAATACAGACAGTTCCCATGGCTGTATTATAATGCGTGACCTCAGAGGTTCCCTACCTTTCTGCATTTCATAAGGTTTAATTCCATTTTGTGTGTATTTTCTTTGCTCTAAAAACTATATTCTCAGTATCTTTAAATCTTGTTTTGCTTCATTTTAGGTGATTATTGTTGGTGTTGCTGTCTAAAATCTTACCTGAAGCTGTATTTTTATATCTGTTTACTAAGCTCTTGTAATACTTCACATTTTTCCTCTCCGAACAAACACTTTATGCTCATTGCAGAACCAAGGAACTAACCTATACCTTGATCAATTTGAAAAAGAAATGCCTGAGGCAGTGCAAAAAAAAATTTTATGAGATTGAAAACCAGCTACGCAAAGGAATTTGAAGTTACAGTTTACTGTGTAATATTTCTGTACCATGACACAGTGCAAAAGGCATTAAAGGACAAAAGATAAATATTTCTAAGTGAATCTGCAATATATTTCAAATCATATTAGAAAATGGAGGCAATTCTGTTACATGTAAGTGTACTGGAGCAGAGAAAAATACCCATTGCACTTTTTTTTTTTAATTAAATGCTCAGTTTAAGTTTTACATTCATCTTGTAGCTGCATAAATGTTGAATCTTTTATTACTGTTGTGTGGAAAAGCCAATGAAATTACTGGAAGTTCATTGTATTGACAGTGTGATTTTTAAGTAATAATCTGAAAAGCTGCTGAGGAAAGGCAATATTCATTAAGCTGTTGCAGTGTTACCATTTATAGTAGAGCACTGAGGTAATACAGTGTGAATATGTATTTATGCATTGTGTATCCCTGGATATGTATCTTCTTGCTCCCTGGGGAGTCATTAAGTATATTCAGGATACTTGCAACTTCCCCCAAAGCTTTTTTTTTTTTTTTTCCCCCTTCCTTTTTTCTGTCCTGTCATGCTGCCTTAGCCACTTGCCCATAGATCTATGGAGATTGTTAAATAGTTGGAAGAGCAAAGAAAAGCATGGAGATCTGTATGATATATATTTCTACTTCCCCTGATTATTTTGCCAAAATTTCCTTTTTCTTCGCTTTTTGCTGCCGGAATTCTGAGTGCTTCTAAAAATATAGAGAACGAGGAAATTTCTGCAGCAAATTTTGACAAATTAAATCTGGATGGGTTTAATGTAGAAAGGTAAATATTAATGCACTGACAGTGAGTAATTGCTTTCATCATAAGTACATTGAAGAAGTGCAGATTGGTCTCCTTTCACACTGCTCCAAACCAATACCCCCATTTATAAAGTAGGTATGAGAGTTTTCTAACAGTTTAGAGCAAAAAGATACGCTTCAATCAGATGCTGTCTCCAATACTGTGCAATAAAGGTGGTTAAAACAACACATTGTTCGTGAATGGAGGGTTTGGAAGGGCAGCCAGTGCCACCTTTGAGTTACCAAGCACTGCTGTGTGTCAGTTCCTTGAGGCATTCTTTTAAGAGTGCCTAGATCACTGGCTAAGACAGAAAAGAAATGGCTGGTTGAGTCATAGCTGTTGGTATCCTTTAACCAGACCCCCTTATCAAGAACAATTTCTGGTAGTCCACAGGTTATTACAGCAGCTGTACCAGATGAATTCTGGGAGAATGTCCTCTGTAGAGCTAGTTTTGTATCTGATACTACTGCTGGCTATCTGATTGTAAGCGGTTTTATAATAGATTTCATAAGAAAGAAAGGACTTACATGTTAATGATATAACTGTTCCGGCAACTTTGGCAACAGCTGTCCTGACACAGAGTTTCTATGAATTCTGTGAATTATTAAAGTAGTATAACTTTCTCCTCAGCATTTTCTTTTCCTTTTGGAAGGCCTAAACTCTGTAGGTTTCTATGGGAGAAACTCTCAACTCTCAGAAAGCCCTCACAGGGAACAACTCCGAATCAAAAAAAAAAAGCAGCAGTCAAAACTTTCCTTCTACTTACTAAACATTTGCAATCCAGTTGTGTAGTGCTCTCCACAGTTTTATTAACAAAATGAGAGAAATTGACATCAAGGGCTTTGAATTTTTGCCTCTGGAGCATCAGCTTGGATCACAGGTAGTTGGAATGAGTATAAAAATGATCCTGGTCTACATAATAAAACCTTAAGGATCTTGCTTTTTGCTGTTTGCTGTTTCAAGTCAAGTTACTAATTTTACTTAGCTTACCAGTAAGATGTTGTTTGGATGCCATGCTTCCTATACCGTAAAGAGTAATCTTCAGTTTCTGCCACAAAGTCAAGCTTTATGAAAAGCTTGATATGAATTAAAAAAAAAAAAAAAAATCAGTTCTGAATTTAATCAGTGCATGAGACTTCTATATCAAAATATTATTGATAAAAATGTCTTAAATGCAGAAATGGTAGAGTGAAAACATTATTAGCGTCTCTGAATCTTACATGATATAATATGTTTATTATATATATGATATATAAAAATACATATATAATCTTACATTATATATGTGTGTATTTTCATATTCTGTTTAGAGACGTGACCGTCCCAATGAACATGAAGCATAAAAAAAAAAAAAAGACAAACAAGCATTCAGCTCAGCAGTGGAGCAAAAAGTGGAGCCATTTTTTTCTTACCGATTGGTTAGTGTGTTTCTAGGTAACAAAATGTTTGTTGATGTTTCTAGAACACCAAAAATTGTAGACCAGCATTCATATCACGATACACAAAGTGTCTAATATTCAGAAAAGACACAGGTATAATTTTATATGATTTTAAATAAAGGGATTTCCCCACACTTATCTTAATTAACTTATAAGCTAACCAAAAAATCTTATATACTACTCTAGAGAGAGGTTTCCTGTGATGTTTTAGACAGTGATTCTGCTCATGGTCCAGAAAAGAAGACTTGAAAACCTGAAAAGCATACTGTTTGATTCATTACATTATTATTAATTATTATTATTAATTCTAGCTTAGCAGCTCTAGTGATCTGGAGGTGATTAGTGAATGTGGTATCCTAGTTTCATTAAGAGAATTGCAATAACATGTAAATAGTCATACTTGCTAATTGATTGCACCAGGTTTTAGAAGCTCCATGTCTGAGGGCAGGCCTTCTTTCTGTGTCTTCCCACAGAAGGTGGATCATGCATCTTCCCAAATACTCCAACTCCTGGACAGAGTTGGTGGAGCTCTGTCACAAGTCTGTCGTGGTTATATTAAAAGTTGACAGAAGTTGAGTTACTTCAAGTGAACCTGCTGCAGTCTCACTGAAGCAGTTTCTCATCAAAGCTGCTTTGCTGAAACATTTCATAATGGGAGTTTCCATCTGAGTATCTTCTGTTATTGTATAGATGATGCTTTCAGAGTGCAAGGACCCTTCAGATACATGATTCTGTTACATGATGGTGTCAGTTCTGTACAACATAGCATTATAATGAAAGCAAGGAAGAATGGTATGAAACACAGGTAGAAAAATAGTATACATGCCATTACAGATGTGACTCAAACCACTTTCAAATTTAAATGTTTGCGATGTTACTCAGCTATTGTTTTGTGAGTCTCTGTGGGTATTGCTTCCCTAGGGATTTGTTGAGGCACTTGAGTAACTCAAGATAGTTCTTGGCACTGCTGGGGTTCGTTTAAGTTACTACCATCTCATGCAGGATGTTTCTGCTAGTCAAAACCAAATATATATTGGGTGACTGACTTCATGAAAATTCCTAAAACTGGCGAAGTGCCACATCTCCTCCTGAATTTCAGTGAAGGCTCCAATGCGAGAAACAAAAGCGGCTTGTAGGTTGCCATTTGCCTACAACATGAAAACCCCCTCCTGCCAAACCATTGCACTTTGTTATATAAAAAGCATTGTTCCTGCTGTGTGTTTTTATGCCAAATGTTTTCTGTGGTTGGGCACACAGGCTCTAACTACCTTCTCACAATTGCTTATCACAAGAGCAAATGAGCTGTGACACTGCTTGCCTATTTTTAAATAAGCTCAATGTTGTCCATCTAATGAAATGCTAAAGCATAAAGCATAGTCTGCCTGTGGGAAATGCAGGGTTTGCATGGAAGAATAGTTAGGGAGAAGGTTTGTGTATTTTATATTTAAAAAACCAACCAAACCACCCCCCCCCAAACCACCAAGTGTATGTTCTGAATGTGGCAATGAACAGCCATTGTTTAACTTCAGTAAATCCAGAATTGTTGATTTTTAGTTAGAATGGGTGGCATTGGTAATATTGAAGAATTATGTATTGACTGTGATAAATCTGTTAACCGCATTTCGAGGGCACTTCGGGAATTGTAAGCATGGAAGTTCTTGTACATGGAAGTAACTGTTTACCTTTGTAATGGGAGTGTATGGTTGTGCTCTGGATAGTAGATTA
The DNA here is from genome assembly GCF_000737465.1 of Haliaeetus leucocephalus. NCBI lineage: Eukaryota > Metazoa > Chordata > Aves > Accipitriformes > Accipitridae > Haliaeetus > Haliaeetus leucocephalus. Next base: position 8,573,183 of record NW_010972528.1, on the reverse strand, counting down.
ATGAACGTATGAAGATTGGAAGATCATCACTGTTTTTATGTAAATCTAATTTGCTTGACTGACATGGTATCCCATTTAAATGAATAAAGAAATTTAATTAAGAGATGCTCTGCCTTCTATTTAGTTTAACGTTGGGTCCTGCAATCTTGATAGTTTTGTGTTCCGTACTGAAGTCTGGGTTTTGGCTGCTTGAGATAATCTCCTTATTCCTCTGCACATTTAGCAACTGCTTATTCTGGTTTTACATTTTTTTCATTAACTTTTTATTTTACTTGAAAGTCTACCTATAATCTGTTATAGTGTATGAGCTCATTTCTTTCCCTGAGTACAGAACTGCACTAACTGATTAAAGGACTACTCTTGGCCTGTAACTGGTGCAGCTGACTGACATGCAGGGGATCAGTTTGCAATAGCATCATAGAGACGATTTTCAGAGCACTTCACAGAAGGTGATGCAATCATCATAGTTATGTGCTGGTTATCTATCTTGTTTTAGGATACTGCCTCGATTGGTGGTCATTTATATCTGCAGAGAAAAAAGGTGCAAAACTGATGTTGGATCAGTAACTGCCCTTAAATTTTGTTATGTTACAAAAAAGCATGTTGCAGTAAAAATAAAGTTTAGTTTAAAAAAAAAATTGATCTAATAGGTGCCCTTTTTAGAGCTTTACAGATAGAAATTACAAAAGCAGTAACAAATTCTCACATGCACAGATATTTAAGCATCATATAGTCTTTTTATGTTAATAAGTCAAAGCATATATAAAATAAATGAGATAACAGCAAGTCTCCCAAAAAGTCAGGTCAGACCTGGGAACAGAAGGCTTTTTTTCCCATATCCCCATTGTGAGGAAAGTTTTGTAGAACAGCATAGTTTTGAAGAATTACAAAAAAGAAGGAATGAGTGGTATGGGAAAGCAAATGTAGAGAACAGAACCTTTTTGTGGGCCAGCATAGGCTAAATTATTTCGTGACAAGAAATTATTATTAAGAGACTAATATTCCCATAAAGAAATTCAATATTACAGGCCCATTAAGTGACCAGCATTAGAGATTTGGGATAAATTGTTTAAAGTGTTTGTAATCATCTAAAATAATCTGGCTGTGAGTGGGTTGAAGTTGAATGCAGACAAGAAGGGGCTGAGTGCCAGGGAGCTGTCCTGGAAGTTGGCCCCAACAAGAATGTCACAAGCAGAGATAGAAACAATCCCTCAGAACGATTAAGTCAACAGTAGCAGCCCATTCTCACTGATCACTTGATGTTTAGAGAATTTTTTCCAGACACCTTCAGATTTTCAGATGGGTAATGACGTGCGGAAACAGACTCCACAATCGGGGAGATTGTAAAGTAGGTATGTTCATTCAGCGCTGGGCAGCACAGGGGGTAGTCCCACCAAAGTCGTGCGCACCTGACTCGGCAGTTTGCTTCAAATTTATACAGTCAAGTGTGACATATACATAGAGTTTTGCAATATGCCTATACATAGGCATGACATATCCCCACTTCATATTAAAATTAGTTCCAAGAAGTCATTTCCCCAAGTTCTTCCCAACTGCATGGGGGTTGTGAAGATGAAGGCTGTGTGTCTTCTTCGCGGTGAACTCTTAACCTTCTGTCCCTGCGCAGACTCAGTCGCTCCTTGGCATTTATCCAAATCACAAGGCTGGTCTTGGCTGGTTCTTGGGGTCGACTTCTGCTTCTTATCAGGGACTATCTCTTGCCCCAGCCAGCCTCAACAATGCAAATGTTAAACATCACCTCTCATCCCCTTGGGCCATGTCTACCTCTATTGAAATGTCTTTAACTTGATTATAAGCTAGATAATTATTAAACAGTTCCTATCTATGTCCATATATGTACTATATCTACTAAGGTTCCTTTAGCTCCCCATCTCAGTAAATTCGTGTTGTTATACTGACAGTCATTAAAGCTGTGGTGTGACAGCTATACAATCTAAGATGGGAAGTCTTTTATATGTTCTGCATATAACAGCTGATTTTTAAAATTGTTGCACAATTGACTTACATTCCTGTCTGCCTCACTTGTATGCATTATTTAGGCAGCTGTATGAAATAGTTCATGGGAAGTCTTTGGCCTGTGAAAATTAGACATGCATTTTAAAAATCAGACACTTGATGTGCAGTGTGCTTCTCTAAATATGCCACGGCTCTCTTATTGGTGCTACAGCTAGATAGAAATCTTCATTGATAAAGCTTTGTGTAATCGGGTATGAAGCAGATGCCAGGACAAGCAGTGAAAATGCAACAGGTCAGGCCTGAGATGATAATCACACTTCTTAGCTCATTAGCACCTTTAATCCAAGACACACAGAGCATTTTGAATTTTAATTAATTTTTGTACTATCTATGTGAGCTGCGAGTGCTGTACTATTTCTGCATTTTGTAGGGAAGAAACCAAATGAGGAAAAGGTTAACAAAGTAACCTGCAAGCTGCTGACCAAGCCAGAACTAAGTCTTTTTCTCCTACTGTTCTTTAAGAACTAGCCCAGTAGCTTTCAGCATGTTTGGAGACTGCAGAATAAAGCAGTATTATTGCTCTGTTTCAAAACAGACTGTGACTGGTAAACAAGAAAACAAAGTGTGTTTGTCTTAGGCTTTAGTTCATTTGATAGGACCCTGTCTTTCTGTCAGAAAGTATTTAGGGGTCTGCAAACTGAGAAATGTTGAGTAATAGTGAAGTAAGCTATCTCCAAAGATATTCTGGCAAAACTAGCCTGGATGGAAGACAGCAGAGATTGCTGAAGATAAAAGGGTGAAACTAGCAGGAGAAGCAGGGGATGAGGCATGCAGCAAATCTGAGAGGGTATGTGAATAATGAGAGCTGCCATAAGGAGAGCAGTGGAGCACTCACTGGAAGAGCTGTTTTCTCTAGCAAGAGGTGTGAATTTATAATTAGAACATCTGTGGAGACTCTAATACCCAAATGTAGCTTTTACTTATTAACATCTGGAAGTGTTTTTCTCTTGAATCCTTCCTGCCAAACCTCCAGCCATTGGTAATTCTCAGATTTGGGAAACTTAGACTTGACAATAGTGAGAAGTAAAAAATTGAAAGAATTAAATTGGAAAAAATGGCTGGTTTGGCAAGCTCAGATATGCTTTTGTTTTTTTCTCCAAAGACAATTCCTTTGGTTGTAAGAAAGAAAGGGAAGAAGAAGCAATTACTGACACTTTGGTTGGTTTGTTTGCTTGAAGACCTAATTTAAAGTGTTCTCTGTGTGTTTTGAGATGAAAATGTGACATTTGAATGGATCAAGTGCATTGGTACAAGGACAAAGGAGAGTTTGAGATGGCTGGGCAGAATATCAGTAGGCTTTTTTGTTAAATTACCCAAACTTAATTATTGACCTGCTAGTCCGTTTTGAACCATACCTATCTGAAAGTGAAAATGCAGCTATATTATTGGCAAAGTGAAAAAGAACAGAATAGGAAAGTAGCTCTTTTCCCTTCCATAAACAGCTGCTCTACTCCTCTGTAATCAAAAGCTAACACCAGTTTGAAGTTTTTTCTAGCTGTGGGGTATTCCTAATGGATTTTTCCTGATAAACTGTAGATGTGATTTCTTATGCCAGAATGAAGGATGCATATTCCTGTTTAGTTAATCTGTTAGACTACCTTCCCTTTGCTCTTACTCTTTTAAGGTTTATTGAAGAAACCCCTAGTTTTTCAGCCCCATGATAATGAATCAAGCATGTCCTATTCCAGCCTAAAGCAAGCTGCTAAGAAATAAGTGTGCATGGGAGGGGGTGCTAATTGAAAGAGCAAACACTTTGTAGGTAACCTTATTTTGAACTGAATTCTTTTATCTAATTTAGTGTGCTTCTCCAAATGCTGTTTTCCCATGAAGACAATGCCTAAAATATAAAACTTTCAATATTAGCAGGTCTGCCTATTATTAAGGATCTAGGGGAGTTTTGTCCTAGGTCAGAGTAGAATTAAGGCTAGACTTTAGAGAATATCACCTATTTTAGTTTAACTGCAGACCTAACCATGATGCATTATGTAAATCAAAGTGTTATGTGTACATGGTATTTGAAAGCAGATGCTGGTTGCTCTGTCTGACCTTCAAGCTATCCAGGTGCACATTGGAACTATGCAGCCATGCTCAAGATAATGGCGGTCCAGAGTTGTGTAGGAAGCATTGCTGAGCTGGGGCTTAGGACTTGGCTACACCATTTGTAGCTCGTGCAGCACCTGGGTGAAAGTGCTGCATTCTTTTCTCTTACTGTGATCTACTCTCACTGTAGTGTAGGCTTGAATATCAATTGAATGGGGTCCTTCTGCTGTCTTCCAACTCATTAATTTTCTTGTGAATGATAAATAGTTACCAGTTTTGTTCTCAGCACAAACATGTTGGACCTATTGTCAGTCATTTGAGTTTCGTCCTTCTCCTATTTATGTGCTTTGTATCTGAAACAGTTCACTATTACAAAGACAAAACATGTTTTTAAGCGCCATATAAAATTTTCTTACCTGCTTTCAATTTTGTTCTGATTCATATGTGATTGACTTGACTTTCATGGAGCTTTTGTTCTCTGAGCATGAACAGAAGCATATGCATTGGGTGGGGGTTTTGTTGTTGATGTTTTGGGTTTTTTTTTAATTGTATCTTGTTCATTGCATTTAAAATTATAGTGACTGAAAAACTGGCAGAATATTGTCCTGTAATTCCAGTGTTTTATTCAAATAAGTGTTATGTCTGGTCAGTTCTTAAAATGGCACAACTCATTTTGAAAAACCTTAGCCCCAAAATTTACCTGCAATCTAAATTGAGGGATATTATTGTGTACTCTATAAGGTAAAATCAAATGCAGTTGGTGTTGCATCAATTTCCATTATTGGCTACATTAAAAATATTGCAGGTAGCTGATAAAGCATTTGCTAGTTTTCCATCTTTTTGTTGCTTCTGAAATGCATAGTTTCCTCTCAGACTAGTATGCTTTATTGCAAAGTAGTTTATGCACAGAGTTTTTATTTGATCTCAGCTACTCTTATGGGAAAATCACAGCTTTTGAGACTTTAGCATTTTGTGTGTTCATCAGTTATTCAGGAGCACTCTGTCCAGCTTGAGAACAACTTCAAAAGCTACGAAAGGATTTCACTAGGTAGTAGGATTTCACTAGGTATTAAAATTTTACTTCGTATCTTACTATCTCACTTATCCTTTTTAATATCTTACTTAAGTTGATATCTTACTTAGGATCTCTAGTATCACACTAAATATTAGTATTGCACTTAAAAAAATGTTAGATATGTCATAGAATCATAGAATGGTTTGGGTTGGAAGGGACCTTAAAGATCATCCAGTTCCAACCTCACCGCCATAGGCAAGGACACCTTCCACTAGACCAGGTTGCTCAAAGCCCCATCCTACCTGGCCTTGAACACTTCCAGGGATGGGGCATCCACAACCTCTCTGGGCAGCCTGTTCCAGTGCCTCACCACCCTCACAGTCAAGAACTTCTTCCTTACATCTCATCTAAATCTACCCTCTCTCAGTTTAAAGCCATTACCCCTTGTCCTATTGCTACATGCCCTTGTAAAAAGTCCCTCTCTGGCTTTCCTGTAGGTCCCCTTTAGGTACTGGAAGGCTGCTGTAAGGTCTCCCCAGAGCCTTCTCTTCTCCAGGCTGAACAACCCCAACTCTCTCAGCCTGTCCTGCCATGTCATATTAAATCAAGTATTCTTGTTTGGTTTACTGAATCATAGAATGGAATCATAGGATGGTTTGAGTTGGAAGGGACCATCAAAGATCATCTAGTTCCACCTCCCTTGCTGTGGGCAAGGACATGTTCAGTCCCATCATGAAGGAAAAGAAAATATCAAAGCTTCTAATAAAAGCCATTGTTAAGAATATATGAAAATGAAATGTACATGTGCAACAGTGTTTATTGTAAGAGCTTCTGAATTTGCTATTTTTTCTGATGCATCCTCCTTCACTTCCATAAAAGTGAACAAGAGTATAGCTTTTAAAGGGAGAAATCTCAAGTTGTAGTAAAGATCTTTAAAAGACAGAAGTTTAATTCACAGAATTCTTGTTTTAAACATGTCTAATAGTGAACCCCCAAAGTTTTTCAGTAAAATCCCCTTCTTCAAAAGATGCGTGAATATACTTTGCACTTTTAGAAATTGCAGTTGTTAAGATCCCTTTTAGGATCCTTTTAGGATTAAATTATTAAATTATCTTCAACCTACATTGCTTAGAATGTAGAAAGTGTTCTTTCTACTGTAAAAAAATCATATATATTCTTTTTTTTTTTTTTTTTTTTTGACTGCCTGTATTAAGACATATTTTTTCTTTATCTGCTACAAGAGATGTGTGTATTACATGTTTGGGCCAAAATATAATTTATAGTGTGGACAGCAGTTGACACACTGGGCTACCACATAGGAGTTGGATATTGTGAGAAAGGGTAGATAAACTGAAACAAGATGAAGGAAATAAGTACTAAACAAAGAGATGAGGAATGGGTGGAGGGTAAAGAGAATAAATGGTAGATGCTGAAAAACACCAGGAGATGCAAAGAAGGGAAACAAAACCAAAAAAATAAAGAGCAGTATAGGCAAAAATACAAGTAATGAAACAAATTCTGAGTTGAGATCTTTATATAATCATTGAGTTGATGTTTGATGTCAAACATTGTGTCCTGGTTTCAGCTGGGATAGAGTTAACTGTCTTCCTAGTAGCTGGTACAGTGCTATGTTTTGAGTTCAGTATGCGAAGAATGTTGATAACACTGATGTTTTCAGTTGTTGCTCAGTAGTGTTTAGACTACAGTCAAGGATTTTTCAGCTTCTCATGCCCAGCCAGGGCACCTGACCCAAACTGGCCAACAGTGTATTCCATACCATGGGACGTCCCATCTAGTTTAGGAACTGGGAAGTGGGGGGCAGGGAATCGCCGC
>NW_010972528.1:8527119-8566124 GCF_000737465.1 Haliaeetus leucocephalus | reverse complement strand
TTACTAGTGTTATCATTATCATTATTAGTTTCTTCTTTTCTGTTCGATTAAACCGTTCTTATCTCAACCCAGGAGTTTTACTTCTTTTCCTGATTTTCTCCCCCATCCCACTGGATGGGGGGGGAGTGAGTGAGCGGCTGCATGGTGCTTAGTTGCTGTCTGGGGTTAAACCACGACACATTGCAATAAAAGGATAAGAAACCTTATGCAATTTCTTTGCTGCTGTTAAATTGAAAGCTTTAGGAAAAAGAACTCTGTAATGGTATTTCTGAATTTTAGATCACTCTCCTTCTTTAAAGCAGGGTGTTATTTCTGTAAGTAACATGTGTTTTCCAATTCTGACCTTTCTACCTTAATTCATACAAGGAACTTAGAAATATCAGTTTTGCATGATTGAAAGTTGGGAATGGCTGTTTTTATTGATACAATCAGTAAAGCTCATGTTGTATATTTTCCAGAAGTGTTTGCTTCAGTGACTATTTCAATCGAGTGAATACATTTTTCTTAATTTAAGAAGGGCAACTGATTTCATTTAACAGAAGAATAGCTATGCTAAATATTTCAGACTTCCCTTGAAAAGAAAGCCCTAATTCTTTCTTTCAGCTAGTAATGTGGTAGCTGAAATCTGAACTGATACAACTGTCATAGTAAAATTTGTTATTAAATTACTGCATCAGTTAAGAAAATAATTTAGCTACAAGTTTGACAATAATACTGTAATGTTGTGCATCCTTTGGATAGATTTGATTTATTATTGTAAGAATAAATGAAAATTAATGTGATCTAGTAATATTCTGTAGAATTCCACTGCTGTTTTTCACATGCCAGCTGATAAGATGAAAATAAGCATTTTCCCAGAAAAAAATATGTTGCAGTATTCCAAGAAACAAACAATTTATTTATAATCATAATGTTTCAGAGCATTTAGAAAAGTTTCAAAATATTCCTTAGTAGATGCACATGGATCAAAAGCATATTCAGATGGATTATAACTAGTATCAGTTTAGGATATTGGTGCATGTCATGAATTTAGACGGCTTTTGTGAGTGAGTAGTGTGTGTATGCTGTTCACAGTGTGTACAGTTCAAACCAGTAACTGTTTTCTGAACCAGATCTGTGAGCCCTTAGATTTTCTAGCACAAAAGTGTTTTGGTTTTTGTATCACAGTGATAGTTACAGATACTTCAGATATTCTCCCCCTTCCCCTTTTTTCCAAGAAACACAGCGAGTTTTACCACATCTTGGCAGTTACTTTTACCACAAATGCTGTTACAGAATTGGGTTGGGAAATGTTCTAGGAATCTAGGTCAGTTTCTGCTTTGATATTGCGGGTCTGAGTTTGTCAAGAGAATGATTCTGCTCCCCTGTTTTTTATTTACTTTTCATAATTTATTTGTGTTTAAAAAAAAAAAAAGTTAAAATTGCCAAGTGGCATATGTGGAGAATAGGCATCTCATCCTTTTAGGAAAGATACCATCCCATCTAACATGCTTATGTTTCCTGGTTTTGTTTAAAGTTTAGCTTTTGGATGTGTTCAGTGTAGGACTCCTGAATTACTTGCACATTCCTTTCTTGCAGTAAAAGTCAGTATGAGTTGAGGGTGTAGAAGGAGCACAAAGATAAGCTTGTCCCTCCACTGCTGGTGGGTGTTAAATGTAAATTATAGGATATTGCCATTGCTTATTAAGAGCTAGATGGTGAGTTGCAGTCCTGCTCAGGTACAGCAGACTGTTGAAAATTCATTTTAATTGCCACTAGGGCTCCAGCAACAGAGGCAGTTTTGAAATAGAGGAGTTGGGAATGATGCTAAAGAAGTTAACCTCTTTATCAATGACTTTTTAATAGTTCTAATGAAAAATGAAAGAATCATATCATGAACAAATTCTTCACTTGTTAACATTCTTGTCCATTGTTAGTAAGCTACTTCTCAAAGTTATCTGAAAATTATTTTTTTCCTTCTTTTTGTTTTGAAATGGCTTTGGTGTTTAAGCTAATTTTTTATAATTCATCTTAAGCTTTTCAGAAATATGATTGAACACAATATTGTGACTCCACCTACTGTTCCTATTACCTTCTTCAATATTTCTAAAAAGGTATTTATTTTTTTTTAAAGTCCATTTGCTGGAACTGCATTTTAAATAAAATTATGTTGGCCTCCCTGTCAATGTTTAGTTTATACTGTCTTTGCAGTGGGTATGTAGAAGTAATTGTTAATGTTTTCGCTGCTTTCATGCCTCTCCTTTTCAAGAACACAGGAAATAAACTGTTTCTGGACCTGTGGCTGTCACTGTAGGATCCTATTTCTTGACTGTGATTCACTCTTTCCCTTCTTCTTTTTCTTCATGTGGGAAATATGTCTTATTTTCAGAGTACATCTGTCATTCTTCTTTTTGAACACAGAACTGAAGAAATAATTATATGTCAGGCAATGTGGTGAAATCCACATATGCAGACATAGCAAAAATCTACTGCATGTCGGGAAGAACGGCTGTAGTCAAGAATCACACTCAATATGAGTTAACATCTTGCTCGTTTACTGTTCAGACGTTTTGACATTTATACAAGACTGACTTGTCCACGCGCCTTATACAATGCTCTAATTGGTACAATACCCCGTTTCACGCGACACTATCTTATTCTCTATTGGCTGTGCAAGCTTCTTCACAAGGTGTCCAGCAGTTACTTATCTCATTCTTCAGCATCCAGGTGTTGTTTGTCAGGCTCTTCTTATCTTCTTTTTTCCCAGCGTACAAGGACACAGCATCCTTGTCTGCTCCAGTATTTTGTAAACTTATGCTTCATTCCCAGCTAAAGGCTGGATTGCTCACATGCCTTTGCCCAGCCAAGAAATCCTCAATAACTGCAGATGAACACAAAATCCAGTCAGGCATTTGTTTTGAAAACAAACTTGGATTCAATTTTATCCTTTACAGCTTTCAGATTCACAAAGCAGTATTTTTTGTGTCATCCCCCACCCCCAAACAGACATATATTTAAAAGTGAAGACTAATGGGAAAGGGCCATGTTTTCCTTGTAAACTGTGTATATGCCTAGAATCCTTTCTCCACCAAATCCCTCTCCTTGTCCCTGATCTGGCCAACTCTTTGCATTTTTTAAATTGTCCAGCCTTTTTCTATGGCTTGAATAGACCGTACAGTTTTCAGAGCATCGACCATTTAGTTTCCTGTGCCTTGTACGTTTGTGTTGCTACATAAGAGATATATTGTTATGACCTTGCCGGAGGATGAGACAGGGATAGAGTAGGAAGACAGAAGTTTCTGGTACAAGAACTAGCAGATAAGGTGGTGGAGATGAAATAAGTACAGTCTACCCCAGGGTCTCTATTTTCAGAGCCATAGGAGGCCCCTCCTTATACTACAATGCATCTAAATGTGAAGATCTCAGTCTCAGATCTTTTATTTCACTCTCTAGAATATCTGTGTACATGTACAAAGGCTGGTTGAAGTAGTGTTGTTGGTGTGTTTTTTTTAATTTGCTCTATCCTATGTAGTGACTCTGGATGAGAAAGGACACTCCACCAATGGTAGAGTGATCAGTGTTCCCTGCTCAGTAGTTCTGTGATTTTGCCAGTTACTCAAGATGACGCTTCAATGATATAAAATGAAATATGAATTCTTAATTATTATTTCTCTTGATGGCATGACTTTTAGTGCAGCAGCTGAGTTACGAAGAACCTTGAATCCCAGTAGACAATGGATTTTCTTCAGGGTGTGCTGTTTATGAACAGAAGACAATAATGTTGTATGTGTTTGTTTTAAAGGTACCTGGATATTTTACAGAAATATATAAAAGAGTGTTAAATTCTCAATAATTTAACTGGTTAATTATTGCCTGATATCTTTCTGTTAGACAAAGGTTGTTTCTGCCTGCTTGCATCTAATGTTTAATGGCTTTATGAGAATTATGTACACGCACTTGAAGGCAAAATCTGGACCTGTTATGTTTTTCTCATTTCTTCAATACGTTTCATGAATGTTGCCAATGAATGGCTCTGTTCTGGGAGTATGCTTATAATTTTACGTCTTGGATTTGTGTTACCAAAAGACTAAAGCAAGCTGTTACAGTAGTGTATGAAGTACGTAAATGGCAGCATGATGTAAATTAAAGACGATAAGTATTTATGATATATTCTAGGAGACTATTTCTGCTAAATAGTTGCTTTTATGATTAAGTCTAATTTGGGACCTGTATTGAAGAGAGAGCTAAGCCACTTTTTTGTTCTACAAATTCTGGATTCTGGTACTACATACCAGTCCAGCTACTGAAGGATGCAGGTTTTGAGTGGTGGATAGTGAATTCAGCTGGCTGTTGCAGGTGTCAGAAATTTCTGTAGCTGCAGGTTAGTCCAGCTACACTTGCAGGCAGCTTGTAGGGGGATCATTAGTTGTACATTTGTACTTAATGTGGATCTCCTTGTGCTAGGCTGGGACAGTCTGCATAAATAATCCTGGAAAAACATGCTTTTTTCCTTTATTGTGTTGCTTTGCCTGTTGTGATTGTAAGTCCAGCAGGAAGCCCATACAATACAGTAAGATTATTGCTCAATAAAGTGTTTTGAATATTTTTTCAGTGATACGGTATTTTTAAGCTGTAAAGTAACATCAGGAAAAATGGAAATAAAAATATTTTTCCCTTTAGTTCTGTGAAGGGATCATTCACTGTGCCTCAAAGAGAAGCATAAAAAAACATTCAGCAATGGTGATAGTCATTCAGTGTATGTCCATATCTGGTGGTCAAAAGGTTAACGTGTTAGAGGAAAAAATAATCAGTGTGGAGGATTCAGTTATTTTAAAACAGTGCACATTATAGGCAAAGCTCTATGCCCTTAACGGAATTTTCCACAGAGTGGAAAAATGAATTTGATGGTACGTGCTCTAACTGAAGCTTACAACATTTCAAATGTTAATAATTTCTGTTTTAAAAGGTGACTTTTTCTTCATTCTTTCCACACACTAAATGTTTAACTGATCTATTCAGATTTCTATATACTATTTACACATGCGTGAACGTTTTTGCCTACAAATTTCCTAAGCAGATTTACAAATGGGAATTCTGTTCCTGCTCTACCCATCTCAGCATCTGAAAAAGCATGGGAACTAGAACGTATATACAAGCAACTGTGTACTTAGCAACATAGACTGTGAATCTTATTGCAGTCATGCTTATAAAAAAAAATCTTGAGGAAGGAGATGCCTCTTACTTGTCATAGTTTACCATCCTAGAAATGTAAAGTTGGAGGAGATCTTACATGGTCATTTGCTTTGAGGCAGTTTGTGTGTGCCCATACAATCTCTGATGGATGTTTACTGAAGGTGATCTTTAACAATCCAACAGTGAAGAGGAAGGACGAAGCTTTGAACAAATCGGTTAATTTGACCAGTGCCTTAATTTCTCCATCCACAGTCATCTGCCTGGTTTTATGTATTTAATAAATTATTAGAGTGAATGCAGTAATACTTGAAAAGCGGTGATGTTGTACAGGGTCCCAGTCACTGGTCTCACATTCTACTTTATGGAGGAAAGTCTTTTGTAACAACTAGGTCATATTGCTATGTCATATATTTCAAATCATAGGGAGCTACAGTAAATTGTGCTGTTTCTAACTAATGTGGATCTTTGGAACCTTCTGTTCCTTCTGTCATCTTTTATACTTTCACCACTCCAGACAGTTGTAATGCATTTATGGCTTCTTCCAACTCAACAGCTGTACTGTAGCCTATCACCAACATTGACACTGTTTCCCTATTCGTTTTTGGATACAGTTCATGATTATACTTATTGTGATTGGAACTCAGTTGTTTTATTCCAGTCCAATTTACAGATTCCTTCACTTTCTCTTTCTTTCTGTAATTCTCTCTGAGCTTTCTCTCCTAGTCTATCACTATATCCTCTTTGTCTGTGTCTATCATTTCCCAACTGCATTGTAAAGGGAAGGTAAGCCTTTATATACCTCTGCATCACAGTATCTTCACCTTCTTGAATGTCCAATCTGAAAACTTAATGCTGTAGGATCATGATGTGATGCAAGGAAGTTCTTAGAATTCAATCTTTATTTGTTTTGGATCATGCTTCTGTCTCATACTTTGGACATATCACATAACAGCACTCTCTACTTGTTTGTAAAATGTTTACTATCTACCTAGCTCAGAAGCATATAAAATGGATCATGATGTCTCATTACTTTGCGATGGCTGCTTTAAAAATGAATCACTGTGTAGTCTGAGTTACCACAAACTAGATTCTGCTATACATTCTACCACTAAGCAGAGCTTTACCTTCCAAATAATCACATAAGCAGACTTCTAATGTAATATGGCTTGGCACAGACTAAGGACATGAGATTCAAGAACAAATTGTAAAGCTCAAGATCTAGCTTGGCCTCCTAATATCAAGGCATCTGATTTTTAAACAGAATTATCCAGTAGTATTTTAATATGATGTTTTCAACATTATGTAGAATTTAAAAAATGGGTTGTTTACTTATATCCAAAAAATTAATGAGCTGTGTGTTAGGTAAATGATTTTTCTTTGGTTAGGGCTGACTAGTGAGGAAAGTCTGGGGGGAATTTGAATTTTCTTGGTGTGATTAAAAACAGTAACCAAGCAATTCCATTGGCAACAGTGGGACATATCACTTGAAACTAACCTCAGGCTGTTACTTATTAGATCTTTTCAATAGAAAACGGGAGATTAGGGGAAACAGCTCCTTTAAGTTGCTTGTATTTTTACCTTTTCCAAATGATCCCCTTGCTACTGCCTCCAGCTAGGCAGCTTCCTGAGATGTGCACAGACTTTACGGAGGTCAAAATTGTTTAAAAGGAAGAAATAATTTTAACGAGAGCTGCCTCTGAGTATGTAATTTAACTTGAACTAAAAACAGCATTCTGGAGTGCAGAAGAATTGGCCCTTCCTATCTGAAATGAACAGCATTGGGGTTGACAGAACATTCTGAGTTACCCATCACATTATTAATTAATTTAGAATACACTGTGCTTCACTGACATAACAGTGATCATAATAAATTCATCTAGTAATAATGTGCAGGGCATAGAGGTTCTCCTATCCACACACCCCCACCTCACCGCCCCAAACGTAAGCTAAGTATTTGTAGAGGTACTAGCTGCTTAAACAAAGTTCAACTGCCGGCAGTCTGCATTTTATATATGTTCTTTTACCTAAGGGTAATAAACATGAATTCGTGTCCTGTTTGTGTTCTTGTCTTTTGTGCAAGAAAGAAGTGTAAAACATCTTTCTTGCTCTTTGCCTGACCTTTTCTTTTGCCAGTAAAGTGCAAGAAAACCACCTTTTTTATGTTTCATGGAGTGTTAGAGACACAATGTGACTGAAGGACTAATATTATGTTTAATGGATATAAAATGAATGCCTGAAGCCCTAAATGTTTCCTAGTTCTTATAATCTGCACAATTTTGATTATCTGATCAAAAGAGCAGAGAGTAAAAAAAACCTGAAATTGTAGGATTTATGTATCTTATGTGTGCAAATATTAATTTGTTAGATTTTTAATTAGGAAGGCTTTATATTAGTATGTAACTTTTTAATTTGAAAATCCGAGCCATCTAGAGTTGGGTGAAATGACTTGCCTCCTGTCTATGAATGGTGTCACTGTTAAAATAAAAAAAAAAAAGTCTTCTCCTGTGTCTCTGCTACCTGCTCTCTTCCATGTTTTTTTTGTGTGCTTATCACAGGCTTGAAGGCAAGTGTTGGAAAATGTGGATAGATGAGGTGAAAAATCTTGAGTTACAATTGCAATCATCAGTTGCAGATGACTTCCAGTGATGTTACTAGGCTTTCTTATTTGTTAATGAGTCTTTGAAGGGTCTCCAATTAGTTACCGAATCAGCTTATTGTTGCTCCATTTTCTTCATCATGTTCTTGCACTCAAAACAACACCCCTCCCCCCCTAAAATTAAAACAAACCTTATTTTAAAAAAAAGCTCATAAACAGGTGATAGTACATGGCGATGGGGAAATGCAGACCATTTCAATTGTGGGCAACAGTGGAGTTGGTAAAATGGATAAGGCCAGTCATGACAAAAGCTCCATTTTGTAGATATGATTTTTATTATTTTATATAAGGAGACCCTGGAAGCAGCAGGGTTCTTTCAGAGATTCAGAGTAGAATGAACTGCTTCAAATAAGACAGGTACAGGGGCTTGAGGGTAGAGTACAAGAGATATATAAGGCCATCCTTCTCGAGTTCTGGTATGTGTAAAACAAACAAACAAAAGTCCCCAAGAGGTGATGCCATTAAATCTCAAACCCCACATTGTTCTGTATTTTGGTGAAGCAGCCAGGAGAAGTATGAGGCTTTTTCCCAATAGGGCTTTGACATGCTAATTTTATTTTATTACCATGCTCTCAAACACATTTAATACTGTATGGATATGAGAACAGGACAGATCCCCCCGATAAGTCCTTTGTAGAGTAAAATGTAGAGGCTAGGAAAGGAAGCACTTCAAGGAGTCCCAAACAGCTCTTTCCAGTTTTCCTTTCTAAATGGAGTGGAGCTGCCACTTCAACATAATGAACAGGGATAAATAAAGTAATAAAACTGTCTGCATCTACAGCCGTATGGTTCCTATTCCCATAGGCTCAGCAACATCAATCAAAAGTGAATTAGAGATACACGTTATGCTTCTGTTACATATCAGATAGCTGTCCAGGCATTACCAAATGTAAGTTCATTTTAGAAGCTTGTAATGAGACAAAAGCCTGGTAACAGTGTATCTGAAAACTGCTTGCTGTGTTCTGGATTAAATGAGGGTAACATGAGAAACGTGCCACAGCCCTTTCTCTTGCGGTAGAAGCCAGTGGGGGATGAGAGGTGCTTCAGGGGCAATTGAAAGACAAATATTGATAGTCAAATTATTTGAGAAGTTATTCACTGTCCTCTAGCCTCAGCCTCCAGTGTGATGCATCTCTGGTGGACAAAGCTATCTTAGCAGTGATTTATTTAGCTGACTATCAGATAATTTTCTTTCTGGATGGTTGTGCAGTCACAGCATAGGTGTATATACTGCTGCTTCTAGTTTACTCAATAATGATGGTAGTCTGGATTCAGATGAGGGCTTGAAGCACCTGCCTTGGATATCCTGAAATGCTAAGTTGTTCTTGCCTGGTAAGGACTTGTTTCTTCTTGAGAGAGAAACACACTGAATTAAATTTGTTGAAATTCTGTTCAGAATGTACTCTAGGTCTGGCTTCCAGAAACAAACACTCTAGGTAATTTATATGCTGAAAAAAACATTTACAGCTTTCTAGTATTTGATTATGACTTTTTAGTCTAAAGCTGTGTCCTTGCTACCAGGTTACTGGTATACTAGATCCCATAGAACCTTTTATGTGGATTCAGCATACCAGCAAAGTTGCAATTTATATTGATACAGTGAAACAGATCAGTGAAAGCTCATCTTTACTAATACATAAATGTATGAGCATTAGGGGCTTCTACTGGCACAAATATGCATTGCAGTAAAACATCTAACTGGTGCGGTACAGATTTTTGATGGCTTTGTTACAATTTGGGGATGGTGTTGCTTGTTTTTGCTGTTGCTTAGAGGCTCTAGCCAGGTTTCATGGATGCTAACCCCAAAGCATTCAGTTAACATGTTACAGCTTACTACATAGATGTGCAGGTACTATAACTATACAATTTTGGTAGAATATAGCTCCCAGGCATAGCATTACTATTTGTTTGTCCACCTTTATAAAATGAAAAGTTATTCTCCATTTTGGAAGATATTGTGCATTTCAAGTGATTAAATGAAATACCTTTGATTGTTTTCTGCACTGTGCTCCCCTTATTTCTATGAAGTAGCAAGGATGGTACTGAATGCAGTTTCCATACAAAAAGAATTACCACTGTGTCTTCATTTAATACTCCTCCTGTTGCTGTTATTTCTACTTACTCCTGATGCTTGGCTCGTTACAATCGGAGATTTTCTTCTCCTGAGCCCAAAATGCAGTCTTAAAATAAACTGGCGACATGTATGCACTCTTCTAGAGCAAACAGACTGTAACATAGTTTTAGACTGAGTAACAGTGGACAATGTTACTGTATTTACATCTCTGTTATCCTAGAATATTACAGTGGGGTTATATTTAGATAATATACAAAAATATCTGGATTTTAACTCCCATGAAAATGCAAAGTGAGGCAATAGCCAGTGAAAAAAACACTTAAATAATATATGGCAAATAGAGGTTGTTTGCTAATCTGTAAGGTGATTTTTGGCCAGTTACTTCACCTCTGCATGTTGTTTCATCTCTTTATCTGTGTTTTGTTTAGACTGTAGTTCTCTGGGCAAGAACATTCCCCTTTTTAATGCCAAGCCCCGCCATACTGTGTCACCTCAGTCAAGAAGTAGGTTCTTCCATTTTGTATAAATTAGAGTAGATTTAGAGGAGCTAACACAGACTAGAGATGATTCTGGGTTATGATCTGGATTCAGAGTGCTATTAATCAAATATTAATAGGAATTTTCTCATTGTATGGTGTATTTTGTTTTTCCACACACTAAATGTATACATAGTTAAGATGCAGTCTGAACCCCAAGGAACATTTACTCTAAATGCAGAGACTGTGAAATTTGAATTCACATCTTAGTTCATATACCTGATATGTCTATTCCGTTATAGAAGATCTAGCTATTTATATATATACACATTATTATATGGATCTATGCATATATATATGTATGTATGTATGTATATACTGATGCATCCCCATTTGGGTCTCAGATTTAAGTTATGGCCAGTAATTTAAACCTGTGATGGTAGAACTTAGTTTTATATATAAACAGGAGAACTCCCCCAAATCCAGGGAAATAAAGAGGTATGATATTATTGGTGTTCATAAACAAAGCAGAAATAGTGTATTTTAGTCCCAGGACAGAGTCCCAGGTTTATTTTACATGTTTTACTTTATTAAAATATATTTATTTTCTGTTTATGGAGAGGTAAATGCTTTCTCTGAGGTAATTATTGGGACAGATTATTTTGTTCTCAGTGCTAAAGTGGAGCTTCATTTTTGAGATGTGAATGCTGATAACTGCATATGGAAAAATAAAAATCACTTATCTAGCTTTTTACTGGACAATTTGGATGGGACAAGTGTGTGAAGATTCTTCTTCAAAAGAGGGAATTCATTCTTATTTGACCCTATCAGGAAGACAATAAGAGACATTTGTGTGCTCCTTTTTTAATTGTATGGTGGTTTTATCCCACAACAAAATGTTGCATTACCTATGCTCTTGGCCATCATTAAATCCATCATTTTTCTGTAGATTTCTTAAGCCTTCTGATTAAGCAAGGAAACAATTCTTTTTATGTACACTGAATTCTAACAGGGAAGATTTTATGATGACAAAATGAAAAAAAAGCTGGAATGACATTACAGGACTTCAGCTGAATTTGCATAAAAATTGAAGCTGGCAGGAGATGAGAAAATACCTTAGATTACTTTTTAAAATAAAGTTATGTAATCTCTGAAAATGTTGATCAGGTAATTTTTTTGCTTAAAAACTCAGTGCGCACAAAATTGCTAAGTCCTTTAAAATGTGGGAATTCATTATAAAGGTAAAGATTTTCAGGGTAGTTTTACATGTTGCAATGCAAGCAAGAAAGAAAGAGTTAGAGCACAATCAGGTTTCATGTCATCATTCTTAGCATCTCATGAAAGATCTGTCACAGCCTAGACTAAAAGAAAACAGTGGAAACAATCTTCTTACTAAACCTGGGGTAAAGTTTTAAAAGAAGTTGTTTTGCAAAGGAAATAGTGGAGAAAATAGTGAATACTGGAACTACACATTCGTGTAATGAAATGGTCACTAAGTTTTCTTTTTCATGGTTCTGAATGTTCTGTTTTCCTCTAACGAGAGCAGCACCTAGTGGCTGTAAAATACCCGGCTCTGGAAATAGAGCAGAGCCCTGATGTTTGGCGAGCAGGAGAGAGAGACTTCCTGATCATGCATGTAATAATTCCATAGCAATGACCGTACGATTACTATGGCTCAATTAAATGCTACAGCACTTTACATAATATTTTCTGCTGAAGTATTTTAAATGTTTTTGTTTGCAAACACCAAAATAAGTCTCATAAAATCTTCAGCTAAAAATCTCAAAACATGTTGGGACAAACCCAATGCAGCTGAGAAGCACTTTGAAGTCAGTGACATTTAAAAACAAACAAACAAACAAACAAAAGTTGCAGATGCTTAACATATTTGGGGATTTATACCTATTCTGTGTAAAAAAAGATTAGGTTTGAAAAGTGATATTTAAATATTAAATATTATTTCATGTTTGTGTGCTGCCTTTGACCTTGGTGAAAAATATACAACAGCTATATTTATAGTTTGAATGCAGTATTCACTTTGATCCTGGAATACCTTCCTTCTCATTCAGTTAAGATGACATTAAAATCCAGGTGCTTAACTGTTTATCTAGATATTATGTTTGTTTACATTAAAAAGAAACATTTTGTAAGCTGCTGTGCATCATTTCTGCACTGGGATGCAGTCACTATGTATCTCCCACAAACTCAGGATGATATAGTAGGTTATACTGGGGGAAGAGTTAGAAAATGTCATTTATATCCTATTCCTGTATTTGCTTCTTTTATCTGATATGATGGAGCTTTTATCTCCTTGAGGTGGTAGAGAGTCCTGCAGATTTTAGTGTAACAACTTACAAGAGTAAACAGTAAGACCATTTCAGTCTGTTTTTACCTTGGAAGCTTCTAGTACTTTAGCAAGATAGAGGGCTAAGAATAGATTTTTTTTTTTCCAAAGAACTCAGAAAAATCGTGTTCTGAATTCTTAAAAACCTGGCATTGACTGTCACAATGGCAGCTGATGAGTGAGTTGGTTGTGAGTTTAACTTCATTTAAATGTTAAAGTTAGAACTAAGGGGTTTTCCTCTCTTGATTTATTCCAGTTGTATATACACAGAGGTGTCCATGATTTTGAAAATCCATCTACATGTGAAAAACTAGAATCAAGACAGGATTTTGGGGCTGCATTAGATTCCTTTTTGAAATAAATTTGCTGATGTAGACTACCATATTGACTATTAATAAGAAAAAAATGAGCGTATCCATATTTATTTCCTTCTTCAGCCCAGCTATGATTTGTTAAAGGCTCTTTGACATTAGCTCTGTGATTCTAAAGGTTTGCCTGATTACAGTTTTGTGCAGCGTAAAGCAGTAACTGCTTATTTACAACTCTTTTTGTGAGAAATTTACCTGCTGAGTAGTGGAATGATAGCTCTTGATCTACACTTAATTAATACTGACATTGTTCACATTTATTTAAATAGAGCTAAACACAGAGATATGTAATTTTTATGCCAATTATTCTGGTCAAGTGAGGTTAGCTAATGAAAGACTATTTAATTCATAAAGGAATTGGGTATTTGTTTATTTAAAAAAAAAAAAAAGTTTCACACTGTTCCAGCCTCTTGCATCATTGTAGAATGTACAATACTGATTACATGCGTAGGAAGGTGCTTAACACTAGTGAAGTTTTACATATCTGGAATCTTGGGGGAAATGGGGGTAAGGGAACAAACCTGTTCTTTATAAATTAATGGAAGCAGGTGTTTTGAATGGCTAGTGGCTAGCCAGCTTGGTATTACTGTTGGTTCTAGCTGAGAAGTCTGGTAATCTCTGTAAAAGCCTGACAACATGGAATAGTTGTAGTTGTCAATTTTGATTGTAAGCAGAGGAAAACTAAAGAACAGTGTCTCCTTGCTAGAACAGTGGGAGATTCTTGGACATTGAGGGGCTGTGTTAGTGTTTTGTCATGAAACATTGCCTCAAATTTAGCTTTTGAGAATTTCTGCCTATAGGAATTGCTTAGAAAAACTGAAATGTGGAGAACGATCATCCATGGGAAAGGAAAGGACTGTGGTGGTGCATACCACCCCATCCCTACCACCCCAAGGCTGCTCTATAATCTCAGGAATTCCTGTTAGGCCTTGGCCTTTGTGTAATGAGTTGGGCAGTTAAGCATCCCTTGACTGTACCAGAAGCTCTTGCATGGCTAAGGTGGTGAGTGGCTGTACCAAGAACCTGTACCTGGCCAAGGTGATGAATGAGATCGGGAGTAATTAGTCAACCCTGACAGCCTTGGAACATCCCTTACCTGGATCATAGCTTGAGTGCAACAGTACTAGTGTTACTAGAATTCCAGTAATTTTCTGATGACTAAAGCAAATCATCTTGCGAGCCTATAAACAGCAGTCCTAAGTGAGGTCCTTTGAGCTCTCCTGGACTGCAGGGGGCTGCAATTGACATCTCCCTCTGAGTGGGATGCCTCTCAGAGCTCACAAACTCTCCAGTTTGTGAAGTTTGGAGGACCATCACCGAAAGCCAGTGACGGCAGCTGGGCTGATACCCTTCACTCTTTGAGGCTCAATCCTCGCCCATTGAGAAAAGCCGAGACATTTGAAGCGAATATTTCACTGAACTTGAGGGCAATTTTTAACATGTATACCTTTGTTTATATCTCTCTCTCTCTATATCTTTGTGTCTGTATGTGTGCATGTGTGAATTGACCTAGGTATCTGATAGCAACTATAGCATAAATACTGCTATTCCAAATCTATAATTAAGTCACTGTTGTGATTGTATTAAATTCTATTGAATCACTTTGTAAATGTTAAATTAGTCAATGATTAAGCGCTGCTAAATCTTGTGATCCACCTTAAACTGTGAATGAACCTTAGACTGCTGCTACACACGTATAATCCCTTAAGACATAAACCATTGCCCAAGTCTGGTACTAGGAGTGGATCCAGCTGCACCTAAGCTCCATCAGGAGTTTAGAAAGCAAGGGGGTCTTCTCTGAACCTTGAGACTCAACAGGAGGGTATCTCTTACCCTTTTGCATCTTCAGTCTCTGTATAAATCACTCTAGTTTGATTCTAACTTGATTTTCCTTTGTATGCTTCATCCATGTATTAAGTAACAGAGTGAACCTTGCCATTGAACTTTGAAGTAATGCTTTTATAAGCTCCTATTAAATCACTTTTGCTAATACCCTTAATGGTGATTCTTTAAGAGGCCCAAATCACTCATTCACAACAAGGAATTCAGTATTCTGGATATTTGGGGTTGAAGTTAACTAAATCTGGTCTGTGCTATTTGTCAAATTCTAGACATGCAGAAACTAAGGCAGAGGTCTGGTCCGATCATTGTTAAATAAATTGGTAGAGAAATCCATCTCTGTGTGAGTGGAACTCAAACCTATAAATGGCAAATCCTGTCAGTAATATTTTTACATATTATCTGTGTGCAGTCTGGTCACATCAGTCTGTATACATGCAGCAGGTTTCTAGCCTTTATGTTCACCTTTTTGGGGGATTGATTTGTAATTGAGGAATGTTCATTTGTTAAAGTTGGACTTTTCTTCCATAGCTGCTAATGGATTGATAAAGTAAATTATGAAGTTAGTTACACGTAGCATATCTTTCAGGTGACTAGTACGAGTAGAAAACCAAAAATAAAACTAGTGTTAAACAGAAGTGCGTTAAAACAATCCTGCTGGCTTTGAGATTTAAAAGACACATTGTACATCTAAAAAGACTGCCTCCACAGCCTTATTATAGTTCAGAGACAAAATTAGAAAAGGATATAGCTTAACTAAAAGAAAGAAAAAAAGTCTCTACTCCTTGCACACCACCTCCGGCTCAGCATTCAGCAACAGACATTTGCTTCAACCGTATCTGTACCAGACTAGAAATGGTGCCACCTTAATGAATATATGAGTCATTTCCAGTTTCCTGGAGAGGGTTATACTGTACACTGTTGTCGTGGTTTAACCCCAGCCAGCAACTAAGCACCATGCAGCCGCTCACTCTCCCCCCCACCCAGTGGGATGGGGAGAAAATCGGGAAAATAAGTAAAACTCGGGGTTTGAGATAACAACAGTTTAATAGAACAGAAAAGAAGACACTAAAAATTATAATGATAACACTAATAAAATGACAACAGTAATAATAAAACGATTGGAATGTACAAATGCTGCGCAGTGCAATTGCATACCACCTGCAGATCGACAACCAGTTAGTCCCTGAGCGGCGATTCCCCCCGCCCCCACTCCCCCCAGTTCCTATAGTAGATGTGACGTCACACAGTATGGAATACCCTGTTGGCCAGTTTGGGTCAGCTGCCCTGGCTGTGTCCTGTGCCAACTTCTTGTGCCCCTCCAGCTTTCTCGCTGGCTGGGCTTGAGAAGCTGAAAAATCCTTGACTTGAGACTAAACATTATTTAGCAACAACTGAAAACATCAGTGTTATCAACATTCTTCACATACCTAACTCAAAACATAGCACCGTACCAGCTACTAGGAAGACAATTAACTCTATCCCAGCTGAAACCAGGACAACTGTTCACCAGCCAATCCCATAGGGAAAGGCCATGCTCTGTTTTGGACTGAAGTACTAAATGTCAGGAGAATATTTCAGATTTTCAGTGGAGGGGGCCTCCCTGATCTGAAGCAGGCTGTTCCAGCTGTGTCTGCTGAGGCTTAAAACTTAAAAAGGCCCTGAGGGAGGATAAGCAAAAGTCAGAAGTAGAAATGTAATAATGGTTCTGTTTGCATGGAGTTTACAGGCTGCGCGGCTGCATGAAAGGATGTAGTTGGAAGCTTTGCTGGTCTGTGTGTGTCAGTTTGGTTCAACAAATGTCCTGTAAATAAACGAGAAACCCTAGAGAGCCTTTGCTAAACCTGGTCCTTCTGTGAGCTCTCTTGCTAGCTGCTCAGAGCATGACTATTACTGCCTGTGCAGCTGATGGGGTCTTGGTTGGTAATCCATGTATCCCTACCATAAAGAAACAGGGCAAATATTGGCATCTGGAAGCATTAGGTGAATTTGGAACAATCAGCAGTGAATTTCAGTCTGATTAAACAATTTCTGTATTTCAGCAACTTGTGCAGTTTAAGAAAAATACTGTACATGAGGTTATGACCAGTACTGCAACACTGCACACCTTTCAGTGTGATTAAACTGTGGAATTATATGCAGCATTGATTTGGAATTTGATTTAAAGCTTCAGATATTTACAGTGGTCAGATTTCTTACTCAACTGAATTCACTTCAATTACTTTTGAATTTTGAAGTGGTGCTCTTGCCATGCAAAGTAGCTGCCATGCCCCTCCATTTTCAATAGCTGCTTGAGGCTTCCTGGCAGTTTTAATATCAAGAGTGTGTTTTTTAAAAAAAAACAAAACAAACAAACAAAAAACTGCCAAGATTTTTCTTTTGTTCTTTATACTGATTGTGCTCCACTGTGCATTTGTTTGATTTTTATAATTAGTTGTCATGTATCTCTAGCTATGCTGTACTACATAAAAATGCAGGAGAGCACCTTTTAGTTATAGTACACTCATGCTAGTGAGAGTACTCATTCAGTATTGTTGTTGTAGCCTTCATTAATAATTATATGCCATAATTCATTTTAGTACTTTTATCAGAAAATAAACTGACTGAAAACCCAAAATACATACTGTATCTTTCATAAAAGTTCTTTCAAGTGCTTGCCAGATCTGATCATCTGTACAGTTGCTGAAAGGATCTAAACTGTAGCTGAAAGAGGAAGAGATAGCATTTAAAAAAGGCAAAAAGTCCTGTTTTCCCAGTGTCTTAAGTATTAACATTTTGGGAAACATTACTATTCTAAAGAAAAAGCTATATTTTTATAAAGTATACTAGCTTCCTATAAGCAATCTTCCATAATTAATCCCTGCCTCACTTCTAAGAATGGCTTCATTTACCTTTCTGTTTAATTATTTTTCCTAAAAAGATGGCATATTATGAAGCTAGATTTACAAAGGTCATAATGCTAACTTTGTCAACAAATTGAGCAAGGTTTTCCAAGGCTACGTAACAGCATGAAAGATGACACTGATTGTTTTGTGAAAATGCAGCAGAGTACTGGAGAAGAGTTTAAGGGGAAAAAAAAAAAGTTAATGGAGACCAGCCATTCATTAATTCATTATGTGTTCAGATGCCATTACTCAGTGTTCTGAAGGGAGGCTCAAGAACACTTGTGCACACTCTGAAGCCACTGAAAAGAAAGGCCAGAGATTGTGCTAGAGTAACACTTTGGATAGGCTAGTATAGTAGCATCCACATAATGGGAAAAAAGGCTGCTAGAGAAGATTTAGGAACTCAGTTTGAAATAACGTCTATTCAACCCAATTTGTTGTAGTACCCGGTGACACATTTCATATCAAAGAGAGAGAATTTTTTTAAATGGTTCACTCATCCATAATTAAAAAATAATTTTATTGTAAAAGGGGGGATATTTAAATGTTTTGAAATAGTTTGTACTTTATATAGTTCCCCAAAATTTAATTTATTGTGGATGCCTAGGCAAGTGATTATGAGATTTGGGTTTAGTTTCCAGCTTTGTCTTGACCAAGTCACTTGATCTGTCCCTGTTTCCAATCTATAATGAGAATTAGTGCTTCCCTTCTCCAACCTTCTATTTGCTTTGATTGTTTGCTGTGTACAGTCTTCATCTTAGAACCATGTAATGGAGCTTGGATCTCGGTGTTACCTGAGATATTACTAGAAACAAAACAGTACTTGGATCTCAGAGCTTTAAGGTTCTATAATAGCAGTGCAAATTTTAGCATAAGCTAAAAATATTGTATTATGATTTTTTTTATTCCTTTGGAGAAAACTTGTGAGTGTTTAATCATAAAACAACTACCTTCTTGTACCTATGAAGTGAATGGTGTCTTCAAGAATGACAGAAAATTTTGTTCTTAGGTCTTGCAAACTAATTATACAGATGTTCACATTGTCTATTAGGACAGTGCCAGCAGTTGGTTCTACTAGTTGAAACAGTGCTACATGTACTGAAGACTTGTCTGCAGGAAATAAAACATGTAATGATGTTTTAAATAGTTATTTGTAGTGGATACTGGCCATAGTTGCAGGGGGGTCTACACTGGCAGACCTCGGACTGAATATCTGTGCTCTATTTCCTACAAATGAAGTAGACTATAATTGGCATGACTGCAAGATGCTAACAGTTATGTCTCTTTGCCATGGTATGGTTATGACATGTCTATCATTTGGAGTGTGCAAGAGAGGAATGTATTATTTTTAAGATGTATGAGATTTGTTCATGCTACTTACTTGCTCCTTTTGGGCTCTCTGTTGAACATGTTAATAAGTGCACCAGTAATATTAAAAATGGTTTAAAATAAGGGTATTCTGAAATTTGCTGAAAGCTACTCAGAAGGTTTCTAATTTTAAGAAAGGAGCATTAATATCTTAGAGGAGCAATGTAAAAATTGAGCCTACACAGTTAATTCTGCTGTTATAGGACAATTTACAAGATTAAATTAATGTACAGCAGACTGTGTGAGCAATCTGTTGGATTAGACAGTTTCACAACTCATAGAGAGTTTAGAAATGTCCGTGAAAATGCACAAGTTCTTAAACATTTTTATTAAATAAAGATAATAAAACCTGATTTAACCTGTGATGTTCCTTCAACTGTAAATGGACAAATACCAATGTGCTAGGATAATCTTTTCATTACTTTCTGAATAGGCAACATTTTTTATGGTTTGTGTGTAATTAAAGCTGAAACTTCTAGACTGCCCTCCCTCTGGATATGTTTACATGGCATAATGAAATGTTGCATATAAATAACAAGGTTGGATCTAGTTGTGTGAACTGAGATATTAAGAGTGATGCTGCCATATTTACAAACTGTTTCACATACGTTAATCCCTGTTTCTCAGCATCATTTATTTACGTGTATGGAGTATACTACACTTAATGCATTGCTTTTTTTTTTTTTTCTTTTTTCTTTTAAGCTACTTTATTTAGAATTGTCTTAGGATGTCATTTTATAGACTTGCAATATGTAGTGTGGATCTGTATAGTATAAAAAAATCATAATTTACAGATAAATCTACTTAGAAATGTAGGTCTGTGAGAAGTACGCCATTAGGTGGCACAAGAAAAAGCATACCCAACAAAAAAGAAGGTGTATAACATCAAAACATGTTCTTCTGACAATGCCAATAGTTTCTTGACCATTAAATTTAATATTTAGTCCTGTGAGCACCACAGAACTGTTTTCTCTATATTTGATTTGATAATCTTTAAATATAATGTCTCCTTGACTTGGCCAGCCTTTGGGAGATTTCAGTGACTCAGTGTTCTGGGTTGTCAGGCATATGTCTCAGAAATTGGTGGGAAAAGTATATTATTCAATGCATGCACAATGTCCTTAATAATACTATTACTTTTTAACAGAATTTAAAATATCTGTATAAACTGTAGTCTTGCTGCCACATTTAGAGGTAGGTCTTCCCAAAGGCATACTCCATTATCTCTTCAACTGAAGTAAATTTTGAGTCTGTCTCAGTTCCTGTTCTCACACACACCTGGAGAATTCCACTCAGCTATAATTTAACCAGAAAAAAAAAAATCTCATATAATTATTGGAAAATCACCTTTTGTTCATTTTTATCTCTAATAGCTCTGTTGATGAAAGAAAAGTGACTATCAAAGTAAGAGGCTGCTTAAGAATAAAGCAATACAAAAGCTTATCAACAACAGAATTCAGTGATAGACCCTGAGGCAATTTCCAAGCTATTAGAACTGCCTGTGGAGACTGCCAAGCTGCAGTAGTTACAAAAATATCTTTCACAGTTTGATGTTTTTCTGGCCTCTCTTCTTATTTTAAGGAGATATTGCGTAGTTACTAAAAGGCAATAAACAGTATATTTAGTGTGAAATTTTAACTAAATATATTGTAACAACACTAACAATCAAGTAGTAATGCTACCATAGTGTGTTCATTTCTCTACACTAATTTTTAGTAGGTGTTCCAATTTTAAGCATAAGTAGAAGTACAACTGAGGTGAAAAAAGGCTAAGATGGAAAAAATGCTTATTGCACATCAGCATTTTATTATGATTTGAAATATTTGCAGACTGAAAGATTATTTAAAAAAACAAACAAACAAAAAAAACAAAACAAAAAAAACAACAGAAGCACTAACCTGAGATTGCATGATGATGATGATGAAGACAAAAATAACACAATTCTATTTATTATGAAGGAAGCAATTCTAATTCCTTCTATGCAATGAAGTAAACTGAGATTCATTTTTTCTTATGCATTCTAAAAAGCTGAGTTATGTTCACATATTCTAAACACCCATGTTTAGAACAGTTACCTTTTTTTTTTTTAACAGTACACAAAGAAAGTAATCAAATTTGGGGCATACTGTACTAAATGTGATACAGATACAAAAAGAAAACAATCTCTGCTTTGCCCTTAGTGAAATACTTCCCATCTCATTTTAGAAGATACTACAAGTGAGTTTAACAAGCTATAGAAGGGCATTAATGTGAAATGAAATACATATTCAATAACAACGTGTCGTGGTTTAACCTCAGCTGGTAACTAAGCACCACGCAGCTGCTCACTCACTTCCCCCAAACCCAGTGGCATGGGGGAGAGAAATGGGAAAAAAAAAAAAAAAAAAAAAAGTAAAACTCATAGGCTGAGATCAGAACAGTATAATAGAACAGAAAGGAAGAAATTAATAATGATAATAACAGTAATAAAATGACAATAATAATAAAAGAATTGGAATATACAAAACAAGTGATGTACAATGCAATTGCTTACCACCTGCCGACTGGTGCCCAGTTAGTTCCTGAGCGGCAATCTCTCCCAGCCCCATTCCCACCAGTTTATATACTAGGCATGACGTCACATAGTATGGAATACCCCGTTGGCCCATTTGGGTCAGCTGCCCTGGCTGTGTCCCTTCCCAGCTTCCTGTGCCCCTCCAGCCTTCTTGCTGGCCGGGCATGAGAAGCTGAAAAATCCTTGACTTAGTCTGAACATAATTGGCAACAACTGAAAACATCAGTGTGTTATCAACATTCCTCTCATACTGAACCCAAAACATAGCGCTACCAGCTACTAGGAAGAAGATTAGCTCTATCCCAGATGAAACCAGGACGCAATGGCTTATAGATTAGCTACATGTATAAGTTTGTGTTGTACAAGAGTTCTTTGCAAAGTACGGACTTCTACTGCTCTCCTTTTTGTTGCTGTGCCTTGGCATGCTTGCAAAATGCTGTCTGAATATAAGTAGGATACAATGTGGCTCAAGGGAATTTAAGTCTTGAGCTATGTGTTATAAACAGTGGCTAGAATAAAAAAATTACATGTAACAACGTAATTTAATAACTACATTGACCTGTAAATAATTTGTTTTACCTGGATGGTGTAAGGTAATGTCAAATATTTTGATGCAGCACTTACGGAAGGAGAGCTCAAAACAACAAATAATGCCACAAAGTCAGGAAGCTCACAAGGATATCTGTTGTAACTGCAAAGCAGAATAATGCACAGTTGAATAACAGCATATGTTTGGCATTTTCATTAGTTAAATTTTTAACCCTGAAATGAAAGCAAAAATGAACATTCAGTTTTATATGAAACAGTTTTTAACATAAGCGGAAGTTTCATGTCAAATGTTGCAGTGCTGATTTTTAATCATAAGCTTCCTGAATGTTTTCACACAAAATACTGTGCAAGCACCATTTACTGAAGCAGGCATGTTGGTTACAAACTTACAAAGAATCAGTTTAGATTGCCACATTTTTTAAGGGAAGTGCTAAATTCTGAAGAGAATCTGGCAGGTCACGTGTTCTTACTACTATGCTCCCATGTGATGAAGATACTTGGATTGGTATGTGCTGCTTGGGGAATATATTTTCTAAAAGATGCTGTTTCCAGCGAAACCCTATCAGTTTGAGAAACACTCTTCTTGGGCATACTTTTTCTTTTCTCTTTTTACTGAACGTAAATGCACGTGTGAAAGGACTAATATTTAATATGGTAATAAACCTGTTGTTTACTAAGTCTGGCAGATTGGTGGGTAAACTTTACTTCAGTACACACATTGAAAGGTAAATTCTATGCAAGCATGGAAATTGAAGCTAAACTCTGTTCGAATGTAGAAAAGAGAATTACGTATGTAACTTATTTCTGTCTCCATATACAGATGAGGCAAGAGGTTAGCCAAGGAACTCTGGAGGTAAGTTGAAGAAGAATGATCCTGTCTTGCAGAAACTATGATAAGCATCTATAAATGTCACTTATATTGACAAAAGTGTATGTGATATCTTCACTGTATTTGGATAGGATCCACAGTCCTCAAAGGGGCAGAGTATGTACAAATTTGAGATTTTACGAGTATAAAGGGACTACAACTAAATGTAATCATGTGGTGTAGGGCCCTTTCATTGTTCCTGAGAATCAAATCTCTGCATGGATGTGAACTACCCTATTTAACATTTCTGTTGGACAGTGAGAGAGCCTCTGGTCTGCACAGCATTCCTTGAATATACTGATATCTCACTGTTTAGAAACCTGTTAGATCAATATGTTTTAATTAGCCTAATGAACCACTGGTTACCAGTTTAACCTGCAGTGCATTCTCTACTCCCTTATATGCTGGGTTCTGGACAAACCTTCTTACTCTCTTTGAGACAGCTTCCCTGAGGATACATGTAGCAATACCTGTTGCTTTAAAAACCCACTAATAAGAGTCATTGAACCTTATCTCTTTAAAAGGGTTCTAGAGATTGCTTAAAACTCAAAGGT
This sequence comes from Haliaeetus leucocephalus, assembly GCF_000737465.1. Lineage (NCBI taxonomy): Eukaryota > Metazoa > Chordata > Aves > Accipitriformes > Accipitridae > Haliaeetus > Haliaeetus leucocephalus. Next base: position 8,542,417 of record NW_010972528.1, on the reverse strand, counting down.
GAAGTATGTGCTCTGTTTAAATATTGGCACAATGAGATTGGATTTTGTGATGTTTGTTAAATTCTTTTGAGGGTCTGTAGTGGAAGCCGGTAGCATTCCTGTGGCTGCTCATTTTCTAAATATAAAAAGCTCTGGGATCTTTGCTGCTTGTGTAGCATGGTAACTTTGATGGAAACATTCTTTTATCACTCTGTCAAGGTTTCGTCAAACTCAGTGGGGATATCAGCCTACAGCATCCACAATCAGCTGAATTTAAAGGTAGTGTTGCCTATCTAAATTAGAGGAAAAATGAAACAATGTCAATTGTATTTGTCTTACTGGATGATAGAGTCGTCTTTTCTGTCATAAGCATGAATTATACTAAGACCTTGCACAGAGGAGACTATATGAGACAACAGTGGTGATCTGCTGATTTTCATTCTTGTTAGTTCATGGATAGTTCTCAGAAAAAAAACTGCAACAGGATAGAAACACAATGTACTAATTCTATGTGCCAGTAAAACCCCCAGGTGTAAACCACAGCTGATAATTTGGTAATGATACTGCCTCATGCAGGTGATTTGGACTGAAACTTTGCAATGTGTATACAGTGACACTCTCAGATGTTTTGTGCTGTATAATTTTGCCTGAATGTCCCAAGAATGCAGAACTCTATATTCTTTCAGCCTCTGCTTTGCTTTTTCTTATCAACTGAGTTCTGCTTTCAAGTTGGAGAAAATGGAGACTATGGCCTTATCTCTTACTTTTGACTTTTAAAATATTTTGCACCCTCAGAAACCTACAAGAAAGTAGTCCCTCTATTTCTGGAGCAGGATGACAATAATTTTATCTAGGTTTGGCATAGTAGTAGAAAGTTAGGACAGCCTTCTGGCTTGCAGTTTCAACAAATACCCATTTTAGGAGTCTAGCCTAGGATACCTTTAAAAGCCTGTTGGAGGGAGTAGCTACCAGTATTTGAATTGGTTCCCTTCAGGTTATCTCAGGTCACTAGTCAGTTGAAAACTGTGGCCACACTTGCTATTTCTGTACCTACTTTCTCCTCAGGTCCTCCCTGAAGGTTTTAGCATAGAAAAATGTTACTAATACATTTTTCATATTCAGAATCTCCTGTCATATTTCAGTGCTCATAATGCATTAGTAACAAAATAATGCAAGATCCTCAACCTTGCAAAATCTCTCTTACATTATTTTGTGTCCTTCCATTGATGATGTATTATCAATATTGAAGTATGACAAAACATACAAGAAAAACAATGAAAATGCTTTAATTGATAGTCAGAAGGGAAGAGAGGCTTGAAAAATAGCAATGCATCTAACCAAGCATATGCCCTTCAAAAAACCCCTGGGTTCTCTGGAGTCGTGGTTGAATGTGAGAAAGTATCTTTGAATTTTCTAAATTCTTGCATTGCTGGATGCTCTCTGTCATGTGCTATAGCAGTGAATTTCCAGCCACTTCAATTTGCCATTCCTGCTAACCTGGCCTATTTCTGGAGCTTTGTTGCTAGCTGTAGGACTCTGGGTGAACAGGCAGTAGTGGTTGACATGTACCTCTGTAATCATACTCTGCACAGATGAAGAGACTTGGCTACATTTGGAAAAAATGGTTTAACCAGAGCCTGAATGCAGGCCTTTATACAAAAAGCAGAGAATAATTGACAGCTTGCCATGCTGGATGTGCTTGCTATTTAAGATACTTGGTTCTACAGTTCTCAGCTTCTGATAAGCCTTTACAAAATAATCTGCAGAATTGAAATTTAAGAATAAAATACAAAAGCGTACATTATAAATTTCTTTAGGTCAAACAAAAAGGATAATTCAAATCACTTAAAATATCTTGAAGGAATAGTACATCAACTTACTTGAAAAAAACAAAAATAATAGCTATGATAGCAACTGCAATTAGCAGAAAAGGAGAAACGAGCTATTTTGACTAGAATAAAGAAGACTTGAAACTGCTGCAAAAAATTCTCAGCATGAAATGGAAGGCTCACATCCAATTCATCCATATTATTAGAAAAAAAGGTTCATTAGCCTGCCAGTGGGATTTGTATCAAAGAGACTCATTGGACTCTGTAAGATCTGTGGATAAAGGGAAGGAGCAGAATCAGATGGTAGTCTTTGTCTTTTACTGTAGTTAGAGTTTATGTAGTAATGCATACAATATAATCTTGGCTAAGATTAAAATTATAGGAGTAGCAAACAATTTTATTACAGCTTTTACAATATCAGCATTTATAAAGCAGCTTTTGAAAGTAAAATAAATTTCATGAAGTCTTTCTGTTGTTTTCATAAGTAAAGCAAAAAACAAAACAAATGCATGAGAGTCAGGATATCAAGGACTTGATGATTTCATAGCAAAACCTACTGCCTCCACTCAGCTCTGATTTATACATGAATAATAGCAACTTAAAGCAGATTAGAGGTTACACAGAGTGATAGTTTTTACTTAGAGGCCTTGTCAGAGGGTTTTAGACATTTTGTGAAAATTAACCAGTTGAGAGGGTTTTATAGGTAGTACTTTTTGTAATATAATAGAAAATCTGATGCAAAAGACTGAGATTCATATAATCTGCCTCGGGTACCTATAATGTAGATGTCTGCATCTAAGCCTGTTATCTAAGCTCCCTTTACAATCAGTGGAAATAAGTACACGCTTGTAGAGGACTGTTCATCTGACATGTTTCAGGCATTTTGTCTCAGGATGGAATGAATTTCACTTAAGTTGCTGGTATTCTCCAATTGTTAAGGAAGTCTACATAAATAAGTATTCTTTACTAACTGCAAAGAACAAGGTAGTTGCTTTACCTTATAAAATACATTATAAGATAACGTAGAAGGAGCCTTTAATGTTGCCTTTGTAAAATATAAACCCTTTAATGATGCTTAGTATGATCATGGTCACCATGCTGATTCCATAGACTAATAGATAAAAGTCTGTTCTAGGATTGTCTGAGATACTTTCCAGCACAACAGTTTTTGTTTCGTTATCCAAAATGTTGTAGTTTTCCTTTAAAAAATACAGAAACAGAACCATGATCTAAATCTTTGCTGATCTTCGCTGATACAATGATAGATAGGAGTGGACAAAGACAGGGCAGCTGAAATAGAAGGCAGCTCTTCTACACTGCTTTATCTCCCCCCCCCCCCCCTTCTTTTTTCTTTTTTTTTAAATTGGAAAATGAGTCTGAGGAAGACTGATGTTGTATAAAGTGGTTTGAGGACATCTTATGCACAGAAAAAGCCTTGGATCTATAGGCGTTATACAAGGGGCTCTTGTATAACACAGATGCCACATTTTTATTGTATTGAGTTATGAAACATTTGTAATAATTTTACTGATTTATTAGTTAAGTACTCTCTATAAATTTTTACAGTATTTAGTTTCACCATCTAAAACTGCATTTTTACCCAAATCATACTCCCTTCTTCTTTTAATACCTCACTTTACATTTGATGTAACTGTCAGCTTTTTTTTTATGCTTTCAGACTTTTGTTTTAGGTGTCTGGATAGCTTGGAAGTTTGTAGCATTTCCTCCACTAAACACAGTGAAGTTTTTTCACAGGCAGTATAAAGTTAAATTCCAGAGGATAATTCTCTTGAGTTTTTAAAGATGTGTTTGAGCTCCGTGTTATTGTAACTAGATTCAGATGGCTGTGATGTATTTCTTGTTGCTATGTCTCTTCCTCTAGAAAGAGTATATTTAAAGTTCTATGTGCCCCCTATGCATCTGTCAAGTTATATAGAATCATGGAGTGGTTTGGGTTGGAAGGGACCTTTACAGGTTATCTAGTCCACCCGCCCTGCAATGAGCAGGGACATCTTCAACTACATCAGGTTGCTCAGAGCCCCATCCAACCTGACCTTGAATGTTTCCAGGGATGGGACATCTACCACCTCTCTGGGCAAACTGTTCCAGTGCTTTACCACCCTCATAACAAAAAATTTCTTCCTTATATTTGTCTGAATCTACCCTCTTTCAGTTAAAAACCATTACCCCTTTTTCTATCGCAACAGGCCACACCAAAATGTCTGTCCCCATCTTTCTTATATACCCCCTTTAAGTATTGAAAGGCCACAATAAGGTCTCCCCAGAGCCTTCTCTTCCCCGGGCTAAACAACCCCAACTCTCTCAGCCTTTCCTCATAGGAGAGGTGTTCCATCCCTCTGATGATTTTTGTGGTCGTCCTCTGGACCCACTCCAACAGGTCCATGTCTTTCTTGTGCTCAGGACTCCAGAGCTGGACGTGGTACTCCTGGTGGGGAGCAAAGGGGGAGAATTGCCTCCCTCAACCTGCTGGCCACGCTTCTTTTTATGCAGCCCAGGATATGATAGAAATACCTTGAGTTAAGAATTTTGCATAGTCAAAGCTTTAGGTATTTTCTAAAACCCACACTTGTTCAATTCAAACTATTTACAGTAAAGATAGAAGTCAGAATTCTTAATTGGATTCTTTGGAAAAAGGGGGGGGGAATGTTGCAAAGTGCATGAAATATTTCTTAAAACTAGTGGTTTATAATTCTAACTTTGGTTTGATCAATGTAGTGACTATAGTAACAACACTGGTTATTGTGAAATGAGGTTGAAGACAATAGAAGAGGGATGTGCAATTACTGAGATGGAGATAAGATTACTAAAAGGTTAATCTGTAGTAGGATTCAAGAAGAGCAGGGTTGGGTTGTATGTCATAATTGTCTAATAGTCAATATATTATAAATATGCTAAATTTGACCTTTATTGCTCATATACTTCAGATATATCTACAACTATCCCTCTAAGAATCAGAAATCAACTAGAATATTACTTATATTCCTGTGCATGTACCTCTGAGCCTTGCTGTACCCAGGAGCACAGCCACCAGTTACTGAAGGCTGAAGAGCCCATCATCAGCATACAGAAGGAGTACCACGAAACACAAAGTGAAACCTAGAAATGGAAAATAAGACCACATTGAGGGAGTAGAAGTAATTTAACACATGAAATTTATTTAATGTGCTGGGAAGCTTCTCAGCAAAGACATTATTACTTAATCCTTACTTGTTTTTCATTCTTCATATATGTGGAGCTTCTGTTTACAAAAATGGGAATGGAGAGTTGTGCTGGTTTTGGCTGGGATAGAGTTAATTTTCTTCATAGTAGCTAGTATGGGGCTATGTTTTGGATTTGTGCTAAAAACAGTGTTGATAATGCCGAGATGTTTTTGTTACTGCTGAGCAGTGCTTACACAAAGCGAAGGCCTTTGCTGCTTCTCACCCCACCCCACCAGCGAGTAGGCTGGGGATGCACAACAAGTTAGGAGGGAACACAGCTGGGACAGCTGACCCCAACTGACCAACGGGATATTCCAGACCGTAGGACGTCATGCTCAGCATATAAATCTGGGGGAAGAAGAAGGAAGGGAAGGATGTTCGGAGTGATGGCATCTGTCTTCCCAGGTAACCGTTACGCATGATGGAGCCCTGCTTTCCTGGAGATGGCTGAACACCTGCCTGCTGATGGAAAGCAGTGAATGAATTCCTTGTTTTGCTTTGCTTGCCTACGCGGCTTTTGCTTTACTTATTAAACTGTCTTTATCTCAGCCCATGAGTTTTCTCACTTTTACCCTTCTGATTCACTCCCCCATCCTGCTGTGAGGGAGGTGAGTGAGCAGCTGCATGGTGCTTAGTTGCTAGCTGGGCTTAAACCATGACAAGAGTATAATCTTTTTTACTTAGTGACATTAATGTAAATTCTGCCCAAATAAAATTTTAATAAGAATGTCAAAACTTAGTTCATATACAGGGGAATATCTAGCTTGATGTTTATCAGAAGCATGCCAAAGGGCAGATTCATATTAAACAAAATTATTCCTGTGCGTATACATCTCATGCATGATCTGTGAGTGACTTTTCATTAAATTAATGAGTGAAAGAAGATGTTTTGTGTGTTTATAAAGAGGAACCACTGGACACTGCATAAAGAATCTGAACCTTTTAAAAAGAACTGGCTTTCAAACAGTTAGCAAAAACACACTGGGCATAAATCCAACAAGGATTCTAAAAATTTGTAATACATGTGTAAAAATTTCAGTGGGTCTCAGTCCTTTCTTTAGAGATTGATCAACAGAATAGAACTTTATTGATAAAGGTATAAAACAACAACAAAAATCTAATAATTCTAGATTGCAGTTGCCAGTACACCTAATCTTGTTTTTAAATAGCCTGGAAATGTCCCCACCGTATGTAAGTTCAGCTGACCAAGATGTTCCAGATTTTGCTAAGTCTAAAATCCTAGTGAGAGCCAAGTGTTAGCTGCTTTATGTTCATGCCAGCTATACCCAGTTCCTTTTTTTTTTTTCAATGATTTTCTCTACTAAAATATTTCTTGTTGAAGAGGAAAAAAAGCAATCTGCATTTTTAGCTTATAGATCTTTCAAAAGTTTATTAAGCTTTATTTTTTGGAAAATACATTCTTTAATGTAGTGCATTTGTCGCATTTTAGTAAAGTTAAAGCAGGGATATTTAGCTGAAACAAAGAATAACTCAGTTTGATACTGTGTACCTTAGTTTTGAATGAAAGGAGGAGAACTCCTGTTTCTCCTTTTCTTGAATAAGTTGGTTTATAGGAGCTGCAATACAAATTTCTTTCTAGGACTAGATGTGGTCATTTTTGTGCTAGTGTCAGCCAATATTAAACATGTTTTAGTCCAAAACCAGACAAAAGAACCTTTGTGTTAGTTATTTCATGGGAACATTCTGTCAAATGTACTTATTCATATGCTTTTGCTAGATGCTGCTGTATGGCAAGTACTCCTTCCAGTTTTGTAGCAGTTATTGAATGACTAACAAATTGTGATAAATTATATGTACTTACTAAGAGTGATGAGTAGCTTTTAGGTCTGCATACAAAAGTGTATTGATATTCCATTTTCCCCTTCTCATCCTTGACAGAGCAAAATGTCAATAGAAAGAAATGCAAAAGCCAAATTTTGTTCCATGAAAAAGTAGTTATAAATCCATTTCCCCTTCCCACCTTTTTTTTTTTCTGAATTGAACTAGGAGGGCAGAATTTTTATAGATTAAAAAGTGATTTGTCATCTGTGAAATGAATGTTCAAGGTATAAAGAAAATGGCTGTGGGATGATGTAATAGAGATCTGCAAAGATGGGAGTGAACTGAAGAGGATGAGTATGAGGATCCAAGGGTGATGGTTCTTTGTACCATATGCAATAAATCTGTAGAACTTGCTGTGGATGCTTTACATGGTTTCAAAGGTAGACTGGACAAGTTCATGAGGGGGAAATCTATTGAATATTACTAAATATTCAGAAATTACAATTAGTTCAGGAATTACATAACATGGCATTTAAATAGTTAAACTCAATCCCACTATCTGTGTCATTAATGGAAATGTTAAAATAGTATTCATCCTAGGTAAAGACTTGTACAGTGTTTTTGCCAAGGGAGGAGTGAAGCAGATGAAGTAGAAGTATGGTTCTGCCTGTCCATTGAGGCTGTAGGAATTTCAGAGTCCAGGATTGTGTTGGGTGCAAAGGAGGAATCAGGTCAAGCTAGTATAAAAGGTCAAAAGAAAACAGCTGTCAGCGAAGACAACTAGCTTAAGCCTTTGCTTAAATTGTTCTGGAATGATCAGTGGGCAGAAGCCACACAGGTGATGCAACTAGTAAATATTTGCTCTCATTTCTTGTTTTACCTTGTTGATACAAGATAATTAGTTAGCTTGCCAAACAAACATAAAAAAGGTTCTTTTTATTTAATGATTTGCCTTTCAAAACAGTTGGGTGCTTAGACATTTATACATCAGCTAATTGTTTTTTATGGCCAGTCCTTTTATTTCCTGAAAGGTACTTGCTCTTAAAAAACAAACCACCAACATGTTTCCAGTCCTTAAGGCCATGAAGAAAAGTCAAAATCAAAAGAAACAAATGTAAAGCCATGGAGGTTTGTCTTTTTTTGAGATGAGACTGACAGAACTCATAAGCTCTGTTCATCTCAATAGATAGTAAGTGTGAAGTTAAAAATTACTTTTTAGTGTCAACATTGTCTTGTTACTGATCTTCGTAGTGGATTTGCCACAAAAATATGTCTCTCTACTCTTGAAAATGTAATCACTTTGTATTTACATATTATTCCCTTTTTTCTACCCCCAGTGCACCTACAGCAATCTTCAGATATATTGCTCATTTTCTATTCTATTTCTAAAAAGAAAGCAGTGTCCCTTTGATGCTTATTTGCTTATATAGTTTGAAGAATTTTTACTATTTTGTTAAAATATATATACATCTCTTATACCACAGTATTCATAAGTGAAAAAAACCCCACCTCTGTTTACCTCCTGTAGTTGATGCATTACCGACAGTATTGTTTTTCTCCTTTAAGGCCTCTTTTATGCAGTGTTCAAAAATATGCATTCCAGCATGTGCATTAACTGCTGGTAGGGGATCATCCAACAAATAAATATCTCTTTTGGCATAAGCAACATGCACAATGATGATCCTTTATTTCTGATCATCAGAAAGGTAGAGACCTCTTTCATCTAAGAGGAAGAGAGAACTACATAAGTTAGAGGACAGACACCTACACAAAACACAGTATTATAGAAAATAGCTCTGCATTCATAATTACAATTGATTCATGATTTACATTGAATGTGTTCTTAATCAGATGAGGATTTACTTATCTAATATAGTTTTAGCCTTCCATGGAGCAACACTATTGAATGACACACAACTTTTGTGAGGCTTGATTCTGTGACTCGGTCTTTGTTAGTGTTGCAGTTGCTGGCTTGCACACGTTCATAAAAGAGCACTGTCACCTGTCTCCTGATCTTTGATAATTTTGATAATACTATGGTTATGAGAAAGTATTCTCTCACAGAGATAGGCATAACATGATAAACATGTCCCTGAACCTTAACGGAATTTGTAGCAAATTTAGACTTCAATTTCATGTCTTTCATTACTTCAGCTATTGCATCTTTTAAGTACAAGAGTCACTGAAATGAAAATTTTTGACAGAACAAGACATAGCTCTTCACTTCAGTGAATTCTGAAAAAAGGAGTGTGGCTGTCTAAAGCTACTAAAGGGCTATCATAACAGGAGGAAAAAAAAAGGTAGTATGGAATCTTGTATACAGTAGTAACTTGCATTTAAATTTTCTTCAAAGCATTCTACAAAATGGCTATTGCTGAGGCAAACTGCTACATATTTACTAAAATTCTGCATATTGTTCTTGACCTGTTTTAGCTGAATCACGTGAAGATTAAGTTTTCAAAATGGGTAAGTCTATCAGTACTTTTCAGAGATGATCATCAGGTGGTAAAAGGGGCAGAAACAAATTGGGTAGAAAAGTGGTTCATGATGTCAGCTGCCCCTCAAGTTTAACATTTTTCTGGCTATGGTACAGCATTTGATCCCAAATCTTTCTGAAGAATTTAATCCTGTCTTTCCCAAATCTGAAATAAGAATCGCAGCTATCAGCTGTTTAACCACAATGCACACCTGAAGAAATTAGTATATGAGCTTCAATGGGGAGTCGAGGGGTATAAATTTATAAAGCTTCTGTTTAAACATATCTTTCTGATAGCTATTTCTCTAGCCAAGGAAGAGAAAAAGACTTCTCGGAACAGGTCGGGTCAGTGAGTAACTGATCTGTTATAAGCTGGCATGGAGATGTCTCCACTTCTGAAGTTTGGAAGTGGGTCATTCTCATTCCAAGATTTTTGAAGGAAGAGGATGAAATCTTAAGGTGAACAAAGTGACTGCATAACAGGGTGCTCCAATTGCATCGCTTTTGTGACTGATCACATTAGCATTTGCTCTGATTATTAGGAACAACTATATAATTTGAAATGCATGCCTCTGGAGTAGTTGAATTAGCTTAATCAGTTATAGTATAATTTTCTACTGTATTTTTCATCTGCATTTTGAATCCCTAAATGCAGATCAGGGATTAGCCACTTTAAAAAACATTTTGACTAACTTCAAAACACTTGAGAATGTTTTGTTCTTACATGCATGATCAGAAAAAAAAAAAAGGCAAAATTCAGTAGTTAATTCACCATTTGGAAATAACTGACTTAAACATTCAGTACAGATGCTTAGCAGTTGTAATATTGTATAGCTTTATTCAGTTTGCCCTTGCTGAGACACTGTCCCTTGTTAATGGACTATAAATGACTCATAGACAGTAACCACACTGAAACAGCAGAAGAGAATACCATCATTCTCCTTAGTCTGCTAACAAGTTTCTTGTTATAAAGACACTCAGTGAACTTCTCTATATTTCATTGTTTTACCATCTTGATTTCTTAATCTGATAGGATGTGGATGAACTTTATTGACAAGAGAATAAGAAAAATATTACAAGATGGTAAAACTTGTAGCTCTTTATATGCAGTATTACCTCTAAAAGGCATAGATACTGAATAGGTTATTTGAGGTTCTTAGAGGCAAACCCATATAAGGAAAATGTATCACAAGATGATGTGCACTTAGGAGAATACATGCATACACAAAAGGCATGTTGAATCCTAAGGCCTACTAACATGGCAAGATGTCTGACAAGCTAGAGTCAGTTATGTCTGAAATAGGCTTTGATGCAATTGAACATGTGCTGCTGTGCAGAATTTTTGAGAAATTTAAGTGTATAAACGAAATCCTGGGATACAAAGTGAGTGACTTTCTTTAAAGCCTTTTCTTCTGGGTAACAGTTCTTAGGGTTAATTGTATTAATAAACTTGCTATAGGAAGATTGCTCCTACAATACAGTTTTGGGTTTTCTTCACTTAAAAAATTATAAGCATTTTAAAATCTAGTCTTTCTCCTTTATTCTTTCTCCCTTTTTCTTAAATGGCAGTATAATTGCTTACATTTTAGTAAGTAATACTTACTTCAGTCATATCTCCATGAGGAAGAATTTCCATACCTGACTCCAGGCTGCGTACATTGAGTGCATAATTGTATCTGAAAGTAAGAGTTCAGCATTTCTTATTTTTCATCATCTGAATAAAATCTCATGCATTTTTATTAATTGTGGCATCTGTGCTCTGAAACAGTGCTTTAAACCGTATGGATATATGAATAAAATTCAGTCCTTCATCTAGCTCGCATGTTTTCTCTCTGTAAAATTACAGCGTTTTCATGCCATGAGACCTGTGGTATTCTCTTTAGTTCTTCTATGATATTTTTTTATGAGAAGAAATAAATTATTGCACTTCCTAGCTTACATTTTAGACAAGAAGCACTGGATCTATTTGAAATTCTGAGCACTTACAAACCAACAAGTTATGGTCTTGACATAAGATTTTACTGAGGATATACAATGCACAGGTTTTTTTCCTGTAATAGGCCAGTTTACCGTAACAATCAAGAGTACAAATTTACCAGACTGGTTATTTGCCTGTTCCATCGCATTTTCACAGACACTGTTACCTTTGCTAGTTATCTTAAGCCAAGATGGGTATGGTAGCCCATTCTACAAATGCCCCTTTATTTTGTTGCATATGGCATGCTCAATTTTTATTCCAAGGTGAATCCCTCTTCACTACTTTCTCTCATATTTTTAATTTTTTAAGTACATGTATATGAATATTCTGTTGTCTCTGTGTATGTACTAGTTCTGCTTTATGAATTAATAACTTAAAAATGAGAAAAGTGTTATTATCATCCTTTCCTGCATATTCCCCATTATATACCTTTCTTTATCATTCCACTGAGTATTTGGCACTCCATCGCATTTCAGTGTAAGTGTTCACATTCACAAGTGAATACAAATTAATACAGACTGATCTTGTGACCAGAATTTTGAGGCATTATATTTACTCCTTAAGAACCATACATTCAATACTTGCTATCTTCCTATAATTTATGAGAAGTCAATTCCAACAAGACTGAGTTGCTCCTTATCTATCAACATTTCAAGATTAATGGGGAATATAATTTCAAGATTATTAGGGAATTTGGAGTGAGTTTAGAAAAATGCATGAAAAGTTATTTGGAGAGTAAGGGAATAATTTATAAGAAAAGATAAAGTGAGTTAAATATGCATGCCTTAGTTAAAGAAACACCTATGTCGTTCGTAAAGGTCTACAGATATTTAACAGATATAAACAGCAAGGAGAATGTGAGTGGAATTATTTGGAATTATTAAGGGGCTGTCAGTTATCCGACTAGAATAAGGAAATGAAGTGGGGTTCTTGGTTGGTTGGTTGGTTGGTTTGTTTTTTTCAAATGTCATCTGAAAATCTTTGGGCCAGCATATGTAACCTTTAGCGTGCTCCAAGATCAGGGTCATGAAATAAAAATAAATCTCTGAAGAATCATGGCAGTTTGAGACTGTTATCACATTTCATCATCTATCATGGTTTTTAAGACAGAGTTTTGATTTTAAAATGGTTGGAATTATGAGTATAATTAGTTTAAGTGCTTGGAACATTTGAATTGGATGTGAATCAAGTACAAAATAACATATGTTAGGAAAAAACATGCATTGGGAAAGCATTAGCATAAATGAGTTTGGTGTTTTGTGGTTTTTTTTGTGTGTGGGTTTTTTGGTTTTTTTTTACTCTAGGAGTAAAATTGTAAAAAGCCCCCAGTGATTTAGAAAACTAAATTTAGAGGAATGGAACTGTGAAGAAAAATCTGTAGTACCTGAATCTCCAGATCTGTTACTATTGGCTTTTCACATAGTAGGAGATTCTTTCCTACTGGTGCAGAGAACTTTTGTTGCTCTGGGATGGAGCAAAAAAATACTACCCTCTTGAGATAATTTCTGATACTTTTTTCTCTTTGCCTCTTATTAGGAGAGAAAACTCTGAAGAGCAACTTATAAAGATCCTTCCCAATAAAAGTGTTTTAGAAACTACAATAATGCATATTGTTTCTGTGAACTCTTGATATTGAAAAGAAAGCCACAATTGCAATTGTGTTTGCTACTTTGCAATCACAATTTTCTATACCTTAGGTGGTTGTTGCAAAAGCTATTTCCCAATAGTACATTATGGTCAATTTAATGCATGTTAAAATCTCATCCTTTATTTGCATACACTTACCAGTTACTGAAATTGCTTCTTGTTGAAATTCAGTTGTGAATTTAGACATCTTCATCTGTAATCAAGCTGTAAAAATCTTGTTAAAACATTTCCTTAGAACTAAAATATCTGACAAAAAATTAACCTAAGTGGAGATAATTGAACATGAGTGTTACAAAGTAGAAATGTTACAAACCATGTGCCACACTTTTTAAAGTGGTATTTGTTATCTCTTTTTATGGTTTTTTTTCAAGCATATATGCTTCCTCATTCCCTACTGAATATTCATTTATTCCTGTGACTTCTATTACATTTTATTTCTTATTATAGTGTTCTGTTGCTCACTAAGAACATTAGTCAGGTTTCCCTTTTTATACTCATTGCTGTATGCTAGCAAACGAACATGGGAAAAAAGCTTTTTTTTAAAAAAAAAAAAAGCTTGTTTAATGAAATAGCTCCATGTTAATAATGGCTTGAGTAGGAATATATATAAGATATATTAGATATATAGAGATTATATGATATATTAGAGTTATATATATGCTTTACAAACATACAGAAAGAGTAGAACTTCTGAAATAGAGTGATTCTTTGCACATGAAATTCTTCTATGTGTTTCAGAAATTTCTTAGGATTTTGCCCTGCATCTTATTTTTAACTGAAGGGACTGTCTAGATAATTGATGTAACTGACTACAACAGCTTTTATGACCCAGATGACTTTGTTGTGAAGAACCTCATCGACATCATCTTTGTTGACATCCTAAAAATAGCTGACATGGGATTAATTGCTTTGACAGACCCGTGGGCATTTAATAAATAGTCTGGCAAATAATCATATTCAAATCATGTGATACAGCCTGTCTTTTAATACTGTGCAAAGTTTTGAGTCATAGAACAGGATTCCTTTGGTTTAGCTGATGCAGTCATTATGGATCAAGTGGAAGCTTTAGAAATGCTGCAAAGCACATGTAAATGCTTAGGTGAGCAAAAGAACGTTTGATTAACAAAACATGTTAGTGCCTCCTTTCTTAGTAAAAAATGAAGGAGATATATTCATATTAGCTAACAGAGAAGTTCCTTTCTACTGCAAGAAGCTTTATAAACTATTAATAAATAAAATGTGTTCTTTAAATGAAAAAAATGTAAGCATCAGAGTATAGCTTAATATCTTAAGAATTTTTTTTTTGCTCCTACATAAAACTTTTGCAGTGATGTGAAGCTGAAGAATTGTTTTCTTCTGACCATTGTACCCAATATCTGGCCCACATATTTTCTTCAAATTACCCACTCCAAAGTGGATGCGAAGAAGTGGATTTAAGTGGAAATCTGTTGGTTTACTCCTTACAGAATTGTCCCTAGTTGTAGTAGCTGAGTATTAAAACTTTTTTCACTTCAGTAAGAAAAGGCCATTTATTTCTTGGAAAGGTGTTTTTGTTTAGATTCTTTCACATGGTGTAGGGAGGAATAGATCCATGAAAGGACTGGGAAGGAGAGCAATCACTGAACTCTGGGAAATGCAGGTACTGAAGTTTTGTTCCTGGCAGAGGAGGCACGCCATGGCTTTGCCTTTTCTTGTTCATTAATCAATAACACTGGCTGATGGTATCAAGCAACTAAGTCATGTTTGATGCACGCTGTATCTTTCCAAGAAAACACCAGGCAGTTATCCTCTATCAACAATGCATTTATTTTTGTGTGGTGTTTTTATCTAGTTCTAAGTTTGTGCTATGCATAATCATTCTTCTAAAACCTATAACGTCTAGTCATTAGGAGCAAATTTGCTGTTCGTACTTGGTGAAATAGATGTAGACAAAAGCATTAATTTTCAAGTAGAAATACTGGAGTAAGTTTAGAGAAGGGCTCCTATGGCACCATAAGCAAATAGTTGAAAAGGAGTTATTCCTGATTTAATTATTATTACTATGCATACAGAATGTTTGAGAATAACTTGAATAAAAATGCTAAATGTCTTTTATAAAAGAATTACATGAAAACTTGTACAAGTACAATAAATATTAAATAAATTTTCCTTTTAATAAATTCAGAAAAAAGGGTTTAGAAGTTATATGTAGTAGAATGTTTTACTAATCTTTTATTTTCTAGCTTTTTTGAGTTATATTTCCTTGAACTTGAGCACTTTTCAAATCAGTATTAACTCATCAAAGAAATGGAATGTAAACCTGTGGTGGATTAACCCTGGCTGGATGCCAGGTGCCCACCAAAGCCATTCTATCACTCCCCCCCTCCCCAGCTGGACAGGGGAGAGA
>NW_010972528.1:8454576-8526512 GCF_000737465.1 Haliaeetus leucocephalus | reverse complement strand
TTTTTTCCTTCTTAAAAATGTTATCACAGAGGTGTTACCACTATCGCTGATGGGCTCGGCCTTGGCCGGCCGTGGGTCCGTCTTAGAGCCAGCTGGCATTGGCTCTGTCGGACACAGGGAAAACTTCCAGCAGATTCTCACAGAAGCCACCCCTGTAACCTCCCCGCTACCAAAACCTTGCCACACAATCCCAGTACAAAACCCTATACTTAGTTGCCTACTGCTACTGATTTCTATAGCACATAATGCTTGAGTGCCTTTGAAGAGCTGGACATCAGATACTGTAGCAATATGAGAAGGAATCAGACCCTTTTTAGAATAATGAAAAAGTACTACTAGAGTCTTTGTGAAAAGTGTGCTTTAACATTAAAAATTACTTTTAATTCCCACTTTTTGGTCACATAGAATACAGAGATTCTGGATGACTGAAGTTCTCACTGGTCTTCAATCAGACTATTAAAAATTTATATTCTGTGTTGTCAGAAATCTTCCTTAGATTTGGACTAAAACACCAGGTTTCATTCACAGCCTCCATATCACAAGATAAAAAATTACTTTTGTAATTTACAATGAGATATCACTTTATGGAAAATGTGGAGAAATAGATTTTTTTTTTGCTCAGGGCAGTCCTAGGCTCCTCTCTTTACATACAGTAAAGGTGGAGAGAATAGTCTTTAAGCCTTTTTAAATTTCTGAAAAGTTCTTCAATGAGTATGGAGCAAAAGTCATCTGGGTTTTTTGGGTTTTTTTTGTTTTTGTTTTTTTTTATTCAAGATAGGTAGTTAATTTCATCATACTGAAATTATTCCATAGTAGCAACGAAACCGGCTCTTCTCTTGATAATAGCAGCTTCCAATGGAACTGGTTGTGGGCAAAGAAGAGAGAATCCAGGAACAGTATATCCCTGCTTTTGAAGATCAGATCTGTGTACTAACATATGTGCAAACTATAAGATGCAAATGGGGAATGATGCTTTTGAAAAGGAAAGATAAGGAAAAAAGCTCTGCTGCTGTTTTTCTTTGCCATCTTCTCCCCATTAGAGAAGCAGTGTCAAAACAGAGATGATGCAGAGACAAAGATACTCTCAGTATCTGCTTTCCACCATTCAATGTAGACTTAAGGAGACACTTAAGGTTAAGTGAGTTAGAGATTGAACAGTAGGGCCTTTGCATCAATTTAAATACATTGGGGATTTTTTTATATCTATTTGCTTATGGTGGTGTGATGTGGTGTAAAGCAGGCAGGCTGAGATGCACCATTTCTTTGTGGAGCACAAGTATTTTGTGTTCATATAGTTGAGGAAACTGGAGTATACACAATCTTCTGTAGTCTCTGTATTGTGTTCTCTGTTCACATGTGAGAGAAGATAAGCATACAGATAAGAGAAACTTCTGTAGAGCCAATGGTTTCGTATTTGGTGGTTTGAGGTTATGTTAATCTGTCAGATTCTAAGAGCATGAAAATACAGAAAATTAACTCAATTTTCATGTGAGGTTCATGGTTTCCTATAAAAATTCTGCAAATACATCTGTAGAAAAATGAAGGTCAATGATTAAAAAATGAACGGTCACTGGAGGACATGTTGGGACAACATATCCCATTGTGCTGTTACTTATTCATCGTAGGTGTGATATATTCATCTCCTGTGTTGTTCATCTTGCTATTGCATAAGAAAACCCTGAATTGTAGCTGAGGATTACATTCACAAAAAAGGATTGATAGTTTATTAATATTCATTCCTAGACCATATAGTTTACCTTTCCAAAACCAGGCTGTATTTTAAGTGTTTAAAATATTTTCATTTTAAGTATTTATGTGGTAATAAAGTATAATAAGAATATTAGTAAAATCATTCATAAATACAAAGTAGAATTTATAGGTATTAAAGCAGCAAATATAATGCTAACTAAATGTGCTATGATATCCACAAAAAGTCTTGTTCTTTGGAATTTCCATAGTACTTTGCCCAGGGAAGACTTTTTCAGGCCCAATGCTTGCAAGCTGTGCTTTTAAAAGGTGCTGAAATCTGTAAATAAATAAGTAAATGTCCCTGATTTAAAAAGTGAAATATTTGATGGAATTTTTTCCAATCCCAAAAATTTGTAAGACACTTGTGTGGGAAACTGCTTAAGTAATAAAATTCATCTTCTTGCACTGTTAATCAGTTTATTTGAAGACATCTTTAGACATAACATGCAAAGCCCATTTCCACAGAGCAACATCTCATGAAACAAATTTATTATGCAAAATGACTCCTCTAGGAATTTAGTAAAATGAAGCATTAATTGAGAAATTGTTTCATGAGGACAGTCTTGATTTTTGAGCTAAATGTCGACCACAGGAGAATAGGATGAAATCATTGGTTTCTTCAACCCCTGGAGTGAAGTCACAGAGTGCTAATGTTAAGTTGAAATAAATGTCAGGTTCTAGCACTAGAAACTGAAGTTTCATGGGGTGTTTAATATCAAATGTAAAGCTCACTCATTTCTTTTGGACTTGATACTATAAAATTCTGAGCATTCTGATCCCACCCCATGGTGCTATGAATGTTAATTGAAGGTTATAAATAAATTTTACAGTATTCTTAAGTATTCATGCCAATTATGAGCAGGACATTTGGATTCAACTTACACAAAACCCATTTGCAGCTTCAGCTGGTTTTTGATTGGGACTCTACACTAATTTGGCTGGAGAGACATGCAGATCGATGAATTTTGAGAATTTTTCACAGCCTTTTTCATTTTATGGGTACAGAATAGATCTTCTTGCATAATGTTTAAGGAGGGATGCAGCAAACCTTTTTTATTTTTGCTTTTGTGTTTGTTTCTCTGTTTTTCTGTATATTATACACAACTCCTACTTGTCTTTTTCTTTTATATGTTAAATACGTTATGTTTCTCTCACCTTTTTGATTTTATTATTTTCTGAGAATCATGTACTAAGTTAAACAATGGGAACAGCACAAAACTTTTCGTAGCTAAGATCTGTGTCTATATCCTTTCATCATTAAGGGTGAAAGCCAAGAATACGTAGCAGATGAGAACAACCTCGCATCATCCATTGGATTAACAGCCAACCCAAGGGAAAACAGGAGATATTATTATGTATTCACCACGTTCATTTTATGGTTGTTGGACTGACCTTACAAATGTTAACTGTAGAAAATTATGTGTTCTGAAGCATATAAAGATCTTTTGACACTTCTAGACAGAGATTACAATGCATTTTTTTAGGAGCATAAAAGACAACCCGAATACACCACTTAACTAATTAATTATAAGGTAAGGTCACATTCATGGGCTAAGAATGAAGCCCTTCTTTCCAGTGAACACTGTCTGCTCTGTTTCTGTGCTGAAGGATACTCCCCTTCTTGAAGAAAACTGGCATTTGCTACACATAACCAGTATCCTCCTCATACTGCTACAGGGCATGCACAGAGTATTAGGGCATATGTTCACGTTACCTTTCAGCAATGCTGAGATGTCATATTCTGTGAGTTTAGCTCAGCTCAGGTTGGGGCTAAACATTATCTTGACAACATATTGACCCAGTTAAAGAAACAAACTAAAGAAAGACACTGTTTCCTAATAATGTAGCTAATGAAATTTCAACTGTCCTTTATGTTTCTGCATTTTATTTTTCAGTTACAAACAGATGTGACTCACTTTGCTTTGATGTGGATAGGAATCAGTGTTTTAAACAGGGTTCATATTTCTGAAGAAGAGAGCTTTTATTTACTTATCAATCTGCCTTGTGTGGTGCTGTATTGATTGTTATGCCAATATTCCATTTCCACAGTTTCTTATCCCTGTTCAGATTTTTCTTTGGAGCAAAAATTTGAAAAGCTTATAATTAGCTTTAACAATTTTTAAGTAACTATTTAAACCTGGTGGCAAAATACCTGGGATTTTTTCCAGTCATGACAGAATGTTATCATTGGAGATAAACATGGAAAGTATTCCAGCTGAATATATGCATGTGTGCATATATGTGTTACATCTGTGTATCTTTGTGTGTATTGGGGAATTAGAAATCACAGTGATGGGAACATTTTTAGAGGGCAAATAAATAAGGCCGGTTTCAAAGCAACATTTTATTAGATTGATATTCAGTAACAATACACGTTGCCAATGGTTAGTTCTTAATCACTGTCAATCATTATCAACACACGTTCAAAGTATTACTCCTTAACAATCTTGTAAACTAGCTGAGTGTAAAAAAAACCCATGGACCTGATACAGTGTGGTTAGCACTGACAGCTATAGCCCTTGATGGTCTTAGTTGCAGAAATCAAGTTGATGAGAGTTGAGAGCTCTTCAACAAGGAAAGCTGGAACTGAAGGAGGCTTTTTTTTTCCCCTGCAGTCTTTCCTCTGTCCTTAGTTTTTTATGCTTCTCACACCATCCTGTCATAGTTCTTTTTATTTTGAGGTCCTGGAGTTCTGGCTTTTGCCAGGCATGTTTCTTGCTTATTTTGCAGGATTACTCTGGTTTTATGAGACACTTTCTGCTTTTCCTGCAGGGTAATTTTGGTTTCCCTGGACATCTTCCCTGCCTGCCCTACATGCTTTGTCTTTCATTCAGATTTTACTGCTTGCAGATGTTTTTCTCTACCCCATTTGTGCAGCTGTACCACAAATCTCTGTATGCCCCTTTGCCGTATGTATATACATACATATAAATATATATATGCTTAGCTTTGTTACAAAAATGCTTTTGCTTGGTTTTGTTATTCATATTGTTAAAATGTTACAAAATCCTTATATAGTCTCAGTGGTTAGGCTGTTTTAGTATTCATAGGTCTAGGTTTAAGACAAATATTAATCATATGTTAGTCAGTCTGCTTCTGCTCTAGGGATGCATCAGGCCTCTGCCTTGGTTACAAAAGTCTCTCCGTCATCACTTTTGTTTTCTCCCTGCTTAGAATATGCCATTATGACAGTACCACAGTGATAAAAATTAGAAAAGCATGTAAAGGAGTATAAATGGTGTACTTTCCCTTTGCATTTTGATCTTCAGTACAATTTCTTTTTTTTAACTGAGCTATAATATACTTCTCATTACCATCACAGTTTTTCCTGAAAACTTGCTACTTGTGTTGTCCAGCTGAGGATAGAGAAGCTTAAATTTAGGAACTTTTAATTTGAGAGACTTTAGTCTGTTTGTGTGGTTAACATTTCCAGTGATGATATTGACAGTCCAATGTCTCATTGGTCTGATAAAAATGAAAAAAAACTTCTAAAAGTCTGCCTTTTGTTTCTTCTGTGTTTTGTTAATCTTTATAATTTGTTATTTGATATTTACTAGGCATAAAAAAATGCTACACCCTCTTTTTGTCTTACTGCTCAGTTAGAATGTTCTTATTTCTTGTCTCTCTTATCTTTCCATGTGTTCCTATACCCACATCATGCCCAAAAACGTCACCTCAGTGTCTGAATTGCATAGATTTTAATTGGAATCAGTGGGATTTTTTCCCAGTAGTGCTTTAGAATTAAGCCCCCACTCTTTTTATTTTGGTTGCTTTATCTCATTTATTTATGCAGATTTCTTCATGTGATTTTCCTGCTCTAGAGTCTTCAAACTGTAACTAGAGTCAGCTTGTACCAAAGCTGTATTTTAACAGCTAAAGTGTTTATCCATATAGGTATGTGTGTATATATATACATGTATGTATGCACACGGATAGTTTATATTTTTATAATATATATCTACATGTACATGCACATATATTTACAAACACTGCAGAAATCTGTCTGTTTCCTACTTGCTTCCTAGTGTTCCTCTGTCACTATATTTCTGTTGTATTAAATGCCATATCTTTTTCCTCTACAGAGTTTTAGATCACCTGCATATTTGATCAAGGCACAATACAGCTCTTTCCAATCTTCATAAATATTAATTATGTTAATTAAATATTAAATCAAATAGTAAGTCATAATTAAAATTAAATTATTAAATATTTATTGAAAGTGATCTAGTGTTGGTGACTTTGAGATCAGATCTCCAGAAATTATCTCCTAGTTAATGTTGTGCATTTATAATTGTTGTGATAATGGTCCAGCAGCCAATTATGTATTTCAGACTGCTATATTCATGTTCCAGTCACATCATTCTTTCTCCTTAAAATAGATTTGTTGAGCTATATTGAAATCACTGATAAAGTTTTAGCAGTAAATTTCCAGTTTGGGGCCAATGATTATAGTACAAGACCTGAGAAGTATGCTGATCAAAGTTGACACTTGCTCCGCAGTTCAAAAGCTCCTGGCCTTGTAACTTGGTCTTTGAGTAGTTTAGAACATAGTGAAAGAATGCTGTACTTTAAACCTAATCATCACTCCAAGGGAAAAAAAAAAGAAAGAAAAGTATTACATATCTACGCTTTTTACTGATTATGCTTTCTACTCTTGGAGTTCTCACAATGGAAAAGTCAATTCATGCTGGACATTTGTCATTTTGTTTGACTGGTGGATATAATGTTTTTAGCATATCTGAGCTTACAACTCTTACTCTAACCTGTATTCAGTGTTCTAAAAAGGACTACTGGTTTTTCTCTGTTTTCTACTGAAAAAATCCTGAAGGCATATCACCTGGTCTTGTATGTTCAATTAAATTGCCAGTATCTTGACAGTTCTATTACCTTACTAAATCATCATTAAAGCTAAACTTGTAGCATGTGTTAACATGAATTTAAGATACAACTTCACAAGTTTAAAAAAAAAAATAGTGATATACTATATCTAGGTTCATTGCATTTGCTGCATGTTTTCTGTAACAGTATTTTCTGTATCTTTTCTGCAAAAGATTGGTTACTGGGGGAATTTGAGCTGTAAACCAACTGGGGCAGAAGAAATTCCTGTTTCCAAGTTCCAGCCTCCCACCCTGTCATAACTGTCAATCTGTTTTTTCTGTGGGGATCTCTTGTTCATCGTTTCAGTAAGGAAAAATAGCTGCTAACTCAGAGAAGGGAGAGCTTTCAATACTCCAAGGATTTTAATGTTCCTCCTCTTGATTTCATACTGTAGTAAGTTGCATTAGGAAGACTGGGCTCCAGTGGGAAAAGAGCTGCTATCAGATTGAGGGAAATGATCTTTTCCCTTTACTCTGCACTGGTGAGAGCACATCTGGAGTCCTGTGTCCTAGTTCTGGGCTCACCAGTACAAGACA
Source organism: Haliaeetus leucocephalus (assembly GCF_000737465.1). Classification (NCBI taxonomy): domain Eukaryota; kingdom Metazoa; phylum Chordata; class Aves; order Accipitriformes; family Accipitridae; genus Haliaeetus; species Haliaeetus leucocephalus. The sequence goes on along the minus strand of NW_010972528.1, from coordinate 8,519,349 downwards.
GACGTGGACATAGTGGACTGAGTCAAGCAAATGGACACAAAAGTTATTAAGGGTTTGGAGCATCTGACATACTGAGGGGACGTGCTGACATTGTTCAGCCTGGAGAAGAGAAGGCTTGAGGGAGATGTTATCAATATGTATAAATACTTCTTGGAAGGATAGAAAGATGGAGCCAGACTCTTCATGGTGATATCACGTGAAAGGAGAAGCAGTGGGCAAAACTGAAATAAAAGAGATTCTGTTTAAGCAGAAGGAAAAAAAGAAAAAAAAAAAAAATTACTGTGAGGTTGACCAAACACTGAACCAGGTTGCATAGAGATGTTGCAGAGTCTCCATCCTTGGAGGTATTCAAAACCCAAATAGACATTGCAACCTCCTCTAGCTGACCCTGCTGTGACCTGGAGGTTTGGACTAGATAGTCTCCAGGGATCCCTTCCAACCTCAGCTATTCTGTGATTATATATTTCATAGCACGTACATATTCATAGGTATTCATAGCACAGGAGTTGGTATTTTTAGTGCAAAATCGACACTAGTTTACTAGAACATGTAAATTATGATAGCATGGAAAAAGTCCAGCTATTAATTCCTATATTGTTTACTTTTTCCTCTGTTTATGCTGCTTGATTTGAACTGTTTATAATTTTCACATATTTAACCAATTTTCAAATATTCAAGAAACCTGTCTTACATTATTTTCACTAAAACAGCATTCAGAAGAAAATTATAAAGAACTCTCATAGTTCCTAGAAGCATTAGAAGCATAGTGTCTGATATGAAATTCTCTGCCTCTTATCTTTTTCTTCCAAGTTTAAAGTGTTAAAGTGTACCTGAAACCTAGAAATCCAGCGTGTCTGAAACCATTTATTCTTCATGGAACAGACTAGATGTCACAGGCAAATTTGAACAAAGCACTTGACGCAACAGGCTGAATACTGAATATGCAATAAATGAAGGTGAGCTCTTTTTTGGTGAACCAGGTCTGAGACCTTCAAATACCAAAAAATACTTGAATATCCTATCCTGAGTCCTCAATATCCCAAATAAAGCATATCTTAAAAGAAATAGGGAAAGTCTGCATTTTTTTCTGCATTAGTGTTCATAGGACCTGGTTTTATTAGATTTTATTTCTGGCCACATTTTTGTTCGCATACGAAAATTCTATTCCACTTGAAATTGTGGGGGCTGAGATAATAATCATCAGCCTAGCACAGCTACCTGTTTGAAATAGCCGATATAACAAAAAATGAGGCTAAAAAGAATCAGAACATGTAAATTTCTGTTAATTTTTAAATGGTGCTTTTGTAATTTATCTGCTGTCACCGTGTTTTGTCAGTTAATTTCCTATAGCCTAATATTTCCTGAAAAGCTAGCTTGCTGTTTCTTCCCTTCTTTTTTAATGTAGCAATTAAGAATTAAAAATAATTATCCCTTTAAATTATGTCAAGGTATTTGCGTTTTAACAATTGTACTGTAAATGTTTTTAAAACTACTATGGAATTAAATCAGAAAGAAAGATGGTGAAATACTCATACTGCAAATAATACATGTGCCACCTACTGTTGGACATTTTGATTGCTATTAAAACTGTATTAAACTACATTGTATAGGCTCAACCTTTATTAACCTAGTATAGGTATTATTTATAAATATTTATGTTTAAACAGATGAGGCTAAAGGAGAATGCTCTCTGCATTTGGAGTAAAGCAGTCAGGCTTTCCATCTGTTTCTAAGTGGAAACTACTTGTAAAAAATTCAAATATAAATTGTACACATTTTGTGAAAAAACAACAGTTAGGTAGAAAAAAGAGATCTTAATTAGTGTCTAAATTAAAAGGAAGATAAGCAGAAGTCCATTACTGCACATTTTGTTTAGCAATGGACTCTTGGCTATCAGTAGCTAATTAGTTTGCATACAGATGCAGACCAAGCAAAGTACTCAGTGAGACTGTTCTCCTCACTGGGCTACCTCTTACAGCTATGCTCATGGATTACTCCAGAATGTGCAAGTGCACAGCAATTTAATATTCCCTAGATTTCATTAATGGATAAGGACAAAAACATTGCTATCATTAATACTTGCATGCCAGAATTGAATCTAATGGGCTTCCTCTAATGCAATTGACAGGAAAATATGGTCCTCCCTTCCTTAATAGCATATAAATAAACATTGAAGAAACCAGCTTCTTTCTTCTCCTGTTCTACATTTCCATAATTTAGGACAAAATAGCTTATGTGAAAAGGAACCTACATTATATGTTTTTACTATATCAACATTAATGTTTTCTAGAGGTAACTAGATACATCAATACAGATTGTTTGCCTCTCTGGTAAAAGAGGGCATAAAAGTAAAGGAATGTGAGGAGAATGAAGTGGAGTAAAATTTCAAGATTTATGCAGAGGTGTGCGGGAAATAAAACTTGCTTTTGCTTCTGTTAATTTGTAGTCCATTTTGGCACTGGTTCAGGATTGTGTTTTTTCTTCCTAGCCTGAAGAATTAATCCCAAAATGGGTGACTGAATTATAGATAGAAGTAATTTTGGTAACACGACTTGCTGTCTTGGATGTTACTAGAGAAGCTGCTAACTAAATGGAAGACTCTTTACTCAGCACAGTTCTGGTAAGTGTACTGTAGCCTTCATGTTTAATCACGAAGCTGAATAGTGCAATATATGCCCAACTTAAGAAATTGATGCATATCACAGTGACTTGGTTAATCTCATATTTGTAAATCACAGAAAATGCTCAGCTATTTAATGTATACTTTATGTCTAATGGTACTTTCTTTCTTTTCTACATGTCCTTATTTACAGCAGTTTTTTGCAAGACTCCCAGGAATTTTTGAACACTGATAAACATTTTTAATTTTTATAGTACATACTGAAAAAAAGTTTGTATGCAAGGAAGTTTTACAAAGAGGCAATAGATAAAAATAAATGTACCTATATCTGCCATGTTTTGTATATTCTTTATCATAGTATTCTACCAGAAGGCCAACTGGATAAAAATGTAAAAAGATAGATGCTGTTGTGCTTAGCTAATACAATCATTTCTATGAAAAACAAGGTGTTTTTAACTTAATTTATGTACATTAGAGAAATCAGCATGAAGTAGCAGTCCTGTTGTACACGTGATATGTTTCTGCTATGGAGATTCCAGAATTTCAGACAATGAGGTCAGTGGCTACCTGACCTGAATTTAGACAACCATATTAAAGAGGAAATTGGTTCTAGTATACAATTTCCTGAAACGTCCTCAGGTCGTACACAGTTACAATTACTTAGTGGCTTTAAATCATTGCAGCTGGAACAATATTTGTAATATTTGGCAGCTTAAAAATATTTTCAAACATGAAATTATGGATAACATTTTGGCTAATGTCGCCATTTAGTTTGTATAGAGATCAAAACCAGTATTGAAGAGCTGCATGTTTATGTAGCACAGATTCTACCAAATGGCAGCGTGTAGATATGATAACAATGAATGACCAGTGTGAAAAGGATTATTTCAGTAATTCAGAGATAGGTAACTGCTTCAATTCAACTTTATTTTTGAAGGTTTTTGCCTCTGGAAAATTAAATAATGTAGATAAAACTTGGTTGAATAACTCAAAGACGAGTAGGTCATGCTTCATGTAGGGAATCATTATCCTGCAGATTTTAAAAGGATCAGGTAGGTATACATGCTTGAGTTGATTGACCTACAGTGTTCAGTTAATATGCTATCAAACTGTTGAAAACAGAGAAGAATGACTAAATCTAGACTAGGCAGTCTGTTCAGAGTTCTTGTCTGAACAGATATGATAGAAAGTACATTATGTTGCAAAATGAAGAGAAGAAAATACAGAGGGAGAAACAGCAAAAATACCATGTGAGCCAAAGAGAAAAGGGAAGTAAATGATCAAAGCAAAATACAAGGAAGGACTGAACAAGTCTTAAATAAGGATTGCTAAACTTCTTCCTTGGAAGTTGTAGGTGTTCAGCAGTACCTCTGCAACCAAATGATTAGGGTAAAAGAAAATCTGGGCAATAAATGTCAGTGGAGTAATACTTGAACAAAAATACTGCAAGAGAGGCTTAAGGAGTAATAATTAAAGTTGAATGAGATTTTATACTGAAATAAAGTTGCAAATCAAGAAAATACTATACTAGTAGTCTAACACAGTGAATTTCATGTAAACACCAATTTAACATTGCTTTAGTATTGATGCAACCCCTGTGATACTGCACTAAATTAATTAAGTTAATAAAATGGACTATGTATAAATAGTAGCAATCAAAAATGTTTTTGTTATGTGACTTGAGTCTGACAATAGGATTAGATTGTGAACTTGGAAGCATTAGTAAAACAAGGACAGGCTAGCAGAACATGTAAAGTCAAGGCTGCCTTACTCTGTGCTGCTGCCCTGAAGAGCCAAACCAAGTTGTCCATCAGTACAATAGAGGTTGTGCATTGACTTCCCTGCTTCCTATGAAAAACTAAATGTCCCCTAGTACATAGATAATCCCAGATCATTAGAACAGTGCTTTGTAATTATAACTATTACATAATAATAATGTTACAATTAGGAGAGCTGTAATCTCATTTTTTCTCATGTTCTTTAAAAGAAGCATGATTCCAAGGCTTCTAAGATCTCTAGGAGCCTACCCCACAACCAATGGGGCCTGCTTTAGATTTAGCACTAAATAAGAGTGGAGAAATGGAGTATTAATAGTTTCTTTTTGCTCTAGCCTTTAAACAGTCTTTTTTACTCACTTTTTGGTATCATCAAGATTAGAAGTTGCACATCTCTTTTTTTTAATTAAAAATCAATTAAAATGTTTTTAGATTAATGTTAAATCAGTTAAAAGAGGACATTTCCATTCTCATTATAGACATATAAAAATATAATACTCAGACTTCAGAATTGCTGAATTACCCCAGTCCAAGACAGTGCAATAAGCAGGTGCTCAGAAGACAGCAGCAGAATTTGACAGTCAGTAAGAGGTGCAACACAAGGCACCTCTGTTTCCTATCTATTCCTTCTCCTTTGATATTGTCTTTCCATGCTTGACTTAATATTTACTCTGTCTCTGTGCTTATTTCTCCTGATGATAGTTTCCCTTATCACCTGCCACTTTCCATTCTTTCTGCTTTTTTGCTGTGGATTATATTGTTCTCTTGCTCTCTAGCAGCCTAGTCAACTGCCACTTTCAGCTTGCAAGGAACTTCCAACAGTGTTCCCTTCTATCCTGTTAAAGAAGCACTATCCCAATTACTGGAAGGAAAAGCCAGAGAGAACTTGATTTTTATGCTGAAAAAGCAAATTAGCTACATGACACAGCCAGACACCCTCTTTTGTGGTAGGACACATCAATTTGGGAAGATACAGTTCCTCAATCTATGCTGAACTCCTCCAGAGACAACACGTGCAAAAATACAGAAAAAAAACTTTGTTAATAGCATCCTATAGCAATAGCATGAGATTGATTCCTTGTAGCTTACAAGAGAAGGTAGCAAACCTAGGGTGAGAGCATGTATTTTAGCTGCTGTTCTGGGAGCCAGGGAGATATTCAGGTCTTCTTCCATAGTAGGATATTAAGTAGTTGCTAAGAAGCAAAGGCAAAACTCACATTCATCCCACAATTTAAATGCAATTTTGTCTACGTAATGATTTTGAAAACAGGCCTGAGGACTCTGTCTCACAGTCTGTGTGGACTTTCTTTAAGGTCAAACCCCAGAATTACTGCAAAACATTAGCATACCATTTTTAGGTTGCATTCAGCAAATTTCATCTGAACTATGGAAAAGAAAATGCTCCTTCTGGTAAGAGGAACTTAAAAATGTGATTCTGCAGCTCCTTCAAACTGTTGCTTCATTAAAACATGGACTACAAATATGATTGAGTTTGACTCAGGAGAGTTATTTACTTCAATAAGCTGTGTTTCTCTTCTTTGGTGGCTACGATCTTGGTTTCGGGAGAAAATTTACTTCCTTAGTTACAAGCCCAATTTTTTCCCCTTTGTGAGATTAAAAAAAAGGGCAAAGCTTAAAAAACCATACCAAAGATATATGAGACTCAAACCTGGCCCTTCAGCTCTCTCATTCAGTTTCATTATACTAAGGAAACATATTTTTATCTCTTACTAGCAGTTCCCATAAAAAGGCTGATTTGGCAGTATGCAGATCGAAGAGAGAAAAAAAAAATCATATTCCAGGTAGTATGACATTGTGTGCAGCAAAACTCAGTTTAAGTGAGATTCTCTTTCAATTCCTTACAGCTGTATCCTCATCTGAACGTTAATCAGCACAGCTCTACTAATGGCATTTCTTTTAATTTCCCATGGATTTTCCTGTCGTTCAGAAGTTCCTCTGAGTCCTTATTATTTTTGTGGTATGCAGCTGGTGTGAAAATCCTGCCTGGCTAGGCAAGACAAGCAAGAACTCTCTCTGCCCCACACTATTCTAGCTCAAGTTTTAAATTTGAACAGTCAGTTTGAATTTCTTTTTCTGTGTACCTTCCCTGCCCTCTTCCTTGAATGCTCTTATGCTTTTGAATAAAAGATTAAGTCTTTAAGTTCAGTTGTTCTTGTGAGGTCTGTTAGCACTTACTTCTAAAATGTATTTTACAATTGCCATGAAAGAATCCTACATACAGCTTTAGAAATTTCTGGAGGGTCTCGCACTCTTTTAGTCAGTAATATGCTGCCAGCAATTCTTGGCATGCGTTCCATGTGCTGCGCTTACATAACCAACTGGTAGCTTTTTAATCAAGTTCGATGTGAAAAAACAAAGATTCTTTTGTGTGAAGAAAGAATGACTGAGGATACGTAATACAAAGCTTGCATTAAAAAACAGATTTTAAAATTTCCACTGCAACCTTACAGTAAGTAGAAAAAGTAGACATTAAAATAAATGAACTTTAAAATGCAGTTCAGTTATATTATGACATCCTTTGAATAGCTTTACATAAACTTTCTTCCTAGTTATGGTATTTCAAAGATTTCTGAGGTGTTCGTGATGCATGCCAAGATGGTAGGAAGCTGCAGAGTATACTGAGTGCTTAGGGAAGAGGAGATATTATTGAGGAAAATAATCTAATGAACAGACAACTTATGTAGTCCATCTTGTGCACAGGGCATTGGCCATGCCTCCATATAATCTTTCACCTCAGAAGACTGCAAAATGTATGTTTTATCATCACATGTATTGTAAAATCCTGACAGGAAGTCCTTTATATGACACCAGTCTTCTGTATTATTTATAGGATCTCTCATATTAACTGATGTATAGAAATACACCTTGAATCAATTCAAAGCATCCTTTCATAGCATCTTTAAGCCTAAATGCTTTGTTGGATTTGAAGCCCTATGTGTTTAAAAGAGGCTCTTAAATTTTCACACAGTGGAGAGAGAATTTGAAAAGAAAGGGGGCAAACTTCTTTTTCATTTACAGACATAGCAGTTGAGACTGGAAAGAAATAGTTCCTAAAGAACACCATTGCATCAAACAATCTGTAAGTATAAAATAGAACCAGTATGAGAAAGGGGAAGTCAGATGACAGATTGAGTGTCTTGTCTTATAAAATAGCTGAAGAAGGCTTGAGGACTCTAGGGAGTGCCAGTGAGGGGGGCAGAAGAGAAGTGTATGCACATCTTACTTAGGGGAAGAGAATTGAGTTTAGAGAGGCAGATGAAATCTTAACAGGCTAGGAGTTTATGTCGCATGGAAACTTGTTCTTGGTTTAGAACAGTGTTATTAATACTCAAAATGTCCCACTCTTTAGGCATTATGAAGCTGTACCATTTTACAACTTGGTTTTGCGAACAAGTTCAAACAGGTGCTGGGATTAACCTCCGTAGAACGTTTTATAGGTGTCGTGGTTTAACCCCAGCCAGCAACTAAGCACCAGACAGCCACTCACTCGCCCCCCACCCAGTGGGATGGGGGAGGGAATCGGGAAAAAAATGTAAAATTCATGGGTTGAGATAAGAACAATTTAATAGAACAGAAAAGAAGAGACTAATAATGATAATGATAACACTAATAAAATGACAACAGTAATAATAAAAGGATTGGAATATGCAAGTGATGCACAATGCAATTGCTCACCACCCGCCAACCAACGCCCCGTTAGTCCCTGAGCAGCGACCCTCCCACCCCCACTCCCCCCAGTTCCTATACTAGACGTGATGTCACAAGGTATGGAATACCCTGTTGGCCACTTTGGGTCAGCTGTCCTGGCTGTGTCCTCTCCCAACTTCTTGTGCCCCTCCAGCCTTCTTGCTGGCTGGGCATGAGAAGCTGAAAAATCCTTGACTTTAGACTAAACATTACTTAGCAACAACTGAAGACATCAGCATTATCAACATTCTTCTCATACCTATCTCAAAAACATAGCACTGTACCAGCTACTAGGAAGACAATTAACTCTATCCCAGCTGAAACCAGGACAATAGGTTTGAAACTTCTACCACAACCTCCCAAGAAAGAAATGTATCTTCAGTATATGTAGATTGGCAGTTGCAAAAATTATTTGAACCTCTTTTGCTAAATTTAAAAAAGACGGGATCACTTCAGTCTGCCCTCAGATCATAAGCCTCCAGGTAAGGCTAATTCCATGTAAATAAAGCCTTCATTTTTTATGTAGCCAGAGTCAAAGCATTCGTTTTAGGGGAACTTCAAAGTCACAAAATTATGGTCTGGAATAGAAAGGCTAAAAAAAATTAGTAGTAATAATTGACATCTAGTAGGTAAAAAACAAATCTATCACATTGGGATTAATGAGAGCTAGTTAAGGATCTAGCAACTCTAAAACCTGTAGCACATCAAAGATGCACAGTCTTAGTTAAACCAATCAAAATGCAAAATGGTTTAAAATTCCTGTGCATCTGTAAGAATAATACTTGCTATAATTGTGTTTTCTGTCTTTCTGTTAAATTACTTCCACTTTAAAGTGATGATAATATTATTTCCAAACAATAACAGTGATGCAAAATAATAGGAATGTACTTCAAATGAAAATAGGTAGACGTACAGCAAGTATATGATCTGTTTCAATTGAAAGTTTTTAGTACTTTACAATGTAAATTTCCAGAAGTATACAGTAGATTAACAAGAAAAAAGAAGCTATCAGGTTTTTAAAAAGAAAACTAGTTAGCATATATTACATTATCTGTCAAATCTTCCCAGCCCTCATGTCCTAATAAATTTTGAAGCTCTTCAACATTTTGCAGTGTTGAAGATTTCAAAGGCATTACACTGATATGAATATGGGCAGAAGCAGTGGCCAGAGAGCAGAGAGATCCTGTTGACTCTCCTATAGGGAAAAAGTAGGGAGAAGTGAGCCCTTATGGTTGTATTTGACATCAAGCAGCTACTGAATTTGCCTGCTTGGTGCTCCAGTCGAGCTGCCCACTCTTGTGCTGTTTATTGCTTGGCTGTCTGGTGTCAAACAACCTAGAAAAGGATTGACAGAGGAATCCAGGATTACGTGGTAGGAGGGCATAGGAATCTATACCTGCATATTAAAACTCAAAGAATGATGATCCTGGAGAAAAGAAGCTGAATTTTGATACCATTGTTTCAAGCTTGAATTTTCATTTTGGATTTTCTGTAGAGTATATTTATTTCAAAATAATCAGTATTTCAATTTAAATATATTTTCATTTATAGTATAAATCATGACTATATGGTGCAAAACTTAAAAGATCATGTCAGTTTCAAGTAGTTAACTTAGAATATTTTTTCCGTTGGCCATAAATCTTGAGGCAAATGCTTTTATATACAGTTGTACTGTAATTTCTTTATGTAATTAGTTTAAAGGTTAGGTCAAGTTAGGTTAATTTAGACAATAATTTTATGCAATTTCCAGATACAGCATTAATATGAACTGAAATGTCTTCATTTATATGAAAGTCAGTCTAGTGTTTGTGAACGTTAACAGCAAGAATTGTGAGAGGCTAAAATTTCTATTTATCTATCATCTTGGTCTTCAGTACAAAAATCACTATGATGTGGATTCCTAAGGCCTACAATTGGGAATACTATACAGAATGAGGTGTATATATGATGCAAGAGAAATTATTAGATGTATTTGAAGTAGAGAATTCTGGATTAAGAATCCTGAGGGTTTTTTCATGATTGTTCTGATACACTGTATGCTTGGGGTATGGTTCTTCAGCAACACCTATTAATCTCGAGTCTTCAGAGGGAGAGGAAAAAGTTATGTGAGTTTTACAGATATAAAATACACATATCTGTGAATTGCATTATTTTTTGAAGAAAGATGTCTTGCAGAAGATCATTATTGCAAAATTATTAGTATGGTTTGTCAACAAGCTCAGGAAGAGCGTTGCTATCCTTTCAGTCTTTGAAGGACATGAAATGAATGGGACCACTTGTGTGCTTAATGTGAAAGAGCTGGTTTTGTACCTGGCTGAACTGGGATCTAAAACAGTGCCCATCTGTTTTAGTCAATGAAAATTCTGTAAGGTCCAGTTGTTGTGTCAGTCCAGCTTCAGAGACTGAAAGCAGGAGATTCTGCAGGGCACAGACTTATTAGGTGGGAATCAACAGATGCACTGTACCTTCCGGTATAGTATTCGCTGTCTTGTACCATACCACATTGATACCCATCTCCATCAGTCAGGTTTGTACTGCATCCATACCAAAGTATTAGTACTTAAGCTGTGCGAAGTGGTGCTATATCCAGGACTACAAACTTCAGGCTTGATTTCATAAGAAGGCAATATTAAATGGAAACTCAAAGAGGGTATTACCCCCTTTATATGATATTTTGCAAGACCAGTACTGGAATACTAGTTATAGGCTACCCACATTTTAAGGAGGATGAGATTTCATTAAAAAAAAATAGAAATATGGCTAATAGACAAGCTCAAAGTTAAGCTGTCACTTGATCATGGAATATTGGTCGTGTTGACAGAGGAACAATTTTTATCATAGTAGGCAACTCTTCAATCTGTTTGATAGAACAGAAACCAGAAATCTCTGGAAACTGAGATTACAAGCAGAGTGTAAATTTTAACAATGTAATCAACTATGGAAAAACATACCTATAGAGGTGTTAGATTCTCTGTTACAGTCAGTCTTTAAATCAAGGCTGAATGCCTTTAAGAGATTTCAGTGTAACTCGGATACTGTGGACTTGATGCAGAAGTTGCTGGTGAGAGTCAGAGGAGGTCAGACCATGTGGCAATTGTCTCTTCTGATCTTAAATCCTCCAAGTTGGAGGCACAGAATTCTCTTAATACAAGGCTGTTTCTCCATGTATCAAGAAAGGTTCAGCTAGTCCAGAAAAAAGTTCTGAAAGGCTGTTGTTCAAATGTGATCTGGTTGTATTTAAGCAAAAAACAATTTGGGCAATCACGTACTATCTAGACATAGTAATCTGGATGTGGCCCTATTGTATTGCACACTTAGTACATGCAGTAAAGTACAGCCCTGGGTATTAAGAATTGTTCAGTAGAAATTGAAAGGAATTTTAAGCAATCATTGAGATTTTTTGATACAGTTCCAGAATGAATTAAGAAACTGTTTTTAATGACCATAGGGACTTAGTCATCTCTGAGGGAGGGAAAAAACAGTAGCCTGAAAAATAAACATGATAAGATTGGTAGATTCTTTTTAATGAAAAGACTCAGAATGAGAAAATTAATCAATAAATGTGATGACCATATGTTTAACCTTTAGGTTTGGTTTGTGTTCACATTCCAAACTAATATAGTTAGAGACACTTAAACATTTGTGTGCTGAACATATGTTTACAGAGTAATTATATTTAACATCAGGAAGTTCACAAAATACTTTCCATATTCCTGTGTTGTGTACCCTTTTGTATTAGTGTTTTCTAAATGTCATGTTGAATAGTATATTAAATCCCAGCTTCTTCCTAAGGTACCTGAGGTGGCTGCTTTAGAAGATACTTTTCTCAGCTGTAATAACTTCCTGCATTTAAATATATTGTTAGTATTTCCATATATCCTGTTACCTTGCATTTTACAGTAGGCCAACAGATTACTTTATTAATAAACTGCATGATTAAGCAAGTTTTTTACTGTAGGTATACTTGTGCATTTCAAATTGTCAGTTTGTTGCCACTGAGATTTCCCCTCTGTACAGAATTACCTTTGTTCAAAACATATTGTGCAAGTCAGTGATTAACAAGAGATTGGCTAATGTAGTTCATTACATTATGCAATTTTGATATTGCACCTCTTTTCACCGGGGGGGGGGGGGGAGAAGGTCTTAAAACCCGCTTGTTCATCTGAAGTCTCCATAGGGCCTCAGTTCTCAGAGCCCTTTCACCTGGGCAGGCTTTTGCAGGACTGGGCAAAGGAATGGTACTGATCATAGTGAGCTATGGCCTTGGCTGATAACTCCAGGTCTGCTGAAAATAACTATATTGCAGTAAAAGTCCCATGGCATTTGGCGAGGTCCCAGGGTCTGTCTCTGCAGGTAGCCTGCCTGGCTTGGCCTGGGGAACAGGGAGCACCAGTGAGTGCTTTGCTCTTCACAGCTCCCCAGCCCTTGGGGAAGGCCCTGACTTCGGGCCCCTGCCCTGCAGAAGAGATGTGGTATCCTGCATTTCCTCCCTTTGGTTTAGGGCTGCCTGGAGCACTGTGAAGAGCACCTGCACTAACCTGTGCTTGAAGAAACAGGGTCCTGAAACCTTTGGCCATAAGCACAGGTGCAGGAGAGCAGATTTTTGTGAAAACAAACAAAAAATGGATTTCACTTAGTAACCATCCCCTTTAACAAATGATAAATTCGTTATCCGCTCCCTCTCCTACGTCAGACTCTATAGCACTTTTTCTTTTACAGATAAATTAAAGCCTGCATAAATTGTAAGTGTCAGCCTGACACCTGGTGGTTGAGGCAGCCACAGCGGCACTCAGGGGAACCTCCTCGGCCGAGACCCGCAGCGGGCTCTGTCTTTTAGAAAGAGGAAAAAACAAACAAACAAACAAAACCCCCCAAAACCAAAACCGAGAGAGAAAGATTAAAAGTGAGCGAGCTAGAAGTTACTTTACTGTACAAGGCCCGGGGGGCCTGTGAGGCCAGGCCGAGGAGGCCCCCCCTCCGAGGGGGCGGCGGCGTGTCACCCCCGGCGAAGGCCAGGCCGGGGTAGCGCCCTTGGCTGCCTTTCCCGTCGCTGCCCCGCGGCCTGGCAGGAGCCAGGTGCGGGGTGCAGCGCGGAGTGTCCCTTCTGGGCGCCCGTAGCGGGGCGGAGGCGAGCCGCGCGCCGAGGCCGCCCGGTGGCGTCGGTGTGTGGGCGGCGCGCCGGCGGAGCGAGCGGGCGGCCATGGCGGCGGGCAGCGCTATCCAGATCCCCAGCCGCCTCCCGCTGCTGCTCACCCATGAGGGCGTGCTGCTGCCCGGCTCGACCATGCGGACGAGCGTGGACTCGCCGCGCAACATGCAGCTGGTGCGCAGCCGGCTCCTGAAGGGCACCTCGCTGAGGAGCACCATCATCGGCGTCATCCCCAACACCAGCGACCCCACCTCTGACTGCGACGACCTGCCCTCCCTGCACAGGTGCGGCCCGGCCCGGCCCGGCTCTCTCTCCCTGGCGGCCTCGGACGCCGCGCCCTCGCGCGCTCGTTCCGAGCTGCCGCCGTACGGCAGCGCGCTGAACTTGACCCTGCCTCCCCGCCCGGGGGACGGTGCTGCCCCGAGGCGAGCTCGCCATGTTGTCATCTCCGCGGGGGCGTTGGGCTCGCGGGGGTGGGCCGGGCCGCGGGGGCGAGTCTTTTCTGCCCCGCCGCCGTCTGGGAAAGGCTGCTCGGTTCGGAGAAGGTTCTCTCGCTGCGCCGGACGAGCGGCCGTGGCGGGGGCGCGTGGTGTCGGGGACCGTCTGACTGACGTCTGGAAGAAAAGCCTGAAAAAGGAGACCGGGGTGGAAGAGGAAAATGCGATCAAAGAACGCAGGCCAGGAGCATTAAGGCTGTCGCAGTTGTTAACAACATTTTTCACCCACTAAGTAGCATGGATAGTGACCTAGTTCATGTAAAATGAAAACGAATTGTATTTCTGTGGGATAAAGCATAAGTAAAACTAACATGCTGCAACCCTTGCTCTCAAAACTTTATCACGTCAGTGGACTGAGTAAGGTTTTGCAAGAAAATAACTTCTGTTTGATATCCGCTTAAACAGGTACACGTGATCCAAAATGTTTGTTCAGAGTGAGACTGACAGTTTCACTGAAGAACTGTAAATTACAAACGCTCAATTTTCCAATGTGTCCAGATTAAGCTGAAATGTCAGGGTTCCTGTCCCCAGTGAAATCCATGAAATTATTTATGAAAAAATTACATATGTTTCTAAATCAGGTGACTTACGTTATCTTAGTTTTTCAGCTCATTCATTTTCAGGTTTTACAGTTTGGTTTTGCAATCTGCGTTACAAAGAAAATTGTATAATTTGGTTGCCTTTCATGGTAACGAACTATGACCCAGAAGGTTCTTGCAACCTATAGCTTGATTGCTTCTTGATAAGGGAGGGGCATGCAAAATGTTCTGTGGAAGGTGACAAATAATATGAAGATTTGATCTGTTTTTAGGATTGGCACTGCTGCCTTGGCAGTTCAGGTGGTTGGTAGCAACTGGCCCAAGCCACATTATACATTGCTGGTTACGGGCCTCTGCCGATTCCAGATCCTACAGCTGCTGAAAGAGAAGCCGTATCCTGTTGCTGAAGTTGAACAGTTAGATCGACTTGAGCAGTTTACTAATCAGCACAAGTCTGAGGAGCAACTTGGAGAATTGTCAGAACAATTCTACAAGTATGCAGTGCAGGTAAATTGTTTTAATTTCTATGTATCATATATCAATGTATTTATGCATATATTTGGGGGTTTTGGTTTCCTATCTGCCCTTCTCTTTCTGTAGTTCTTATATTTTTCAGTGACTGGTAGAGTTTCAGTACTTCTGCTACAAAATATTTTTGTTATAGCTTAAAGTTTCTGTGTGGAGTTCCAGGGTGTCTATACAGCTCATTGTAGGATGAGTCTAACTGCGTATGTTAGTGCTATGATAAGTTGGTATTATTTCATATGTAGCAATACTATAAATGCACTCTAGTAAAAGGAGTACTTCTGATTAATTTTTTCTAGGATTTTATATATATACACACAATGGGTTGGGGTTTTGTGAGGGTTCGTTTTTTTAAAATTTTTGAAGGGGGAAAAAAACCCCTCTAGAGCCTTGATTATAAAACAGATGTCCCCAGGTATAATGAATTTGAGTTTAAAGGATGTACAGAAAAAGAGTCATCATAGTGTTAAGATAACTGAGAAAGTTTTTAATCAGGGTGTGTGGGGGGAAGTAAGAGGTTTAGGCATTGAAAAAAGTGCTGCAAACAATGATGGTAATTTTTAACTTCTCAAACAAGCAGAAAGCCCAAAGTCTTGATTGCCCTATGCTGAGTTAGTGCCTCTTCTGTGAACTTTTTTTTTATTTATTTCAGTAGCTTTTTGGCAAAGTACCTAGACACATTTCATACTGAAAGATGCAATCCTTTTTAGGTCAGATACTCATTTAAATAAAAAAGAAACATAGCAGCAATGAATATTGTTCATTTTGTGTTCCTTACAGTTGGTTGAGATGCTGGATATGTCTGTTCCTGCAGTCGCAAAGCTGAGACGTCTTTTGGACAATCTGCCTAGAGAAGCTTTGCCAGACATACTGACTTCTATCATCCGTACATCCAATCAAGAGAAGCTTCAGGTATTACATTCTTAAACTTTTTTAAGGAGAATTAGGCGTTTGCTATTTTTTTTACAGTTAATCACTTTTAGGTAATTTTGAAATTGCTTACACTTGAGACTGCACAGCAGTAATGTTGCGCCAGAAGGTATTTGTGTTACAACTGAGTATGAATAGTTGTAAAAAGTTTTTGTAGTGTTGTTTAAAGTGTTTATATATCTCTATGTCAGAACTCACCTAGTAGGTAAATTAGTTAGCATTGGAAACTGTTCATTTTACTAAACAATAAGTACAAGGGAAGGACTTCCCCTTCTCATGGTAGAGATGATAAATCTTTCTTCAAACTGTGTTGAAATCTTGCTTAGTTGTCACAGTTGACAGATCGTTATATATCTTTTAGTACCAACAGCTTCAGAACCAGTTTTTTTTTAATCTTTTTAAAAACATCTTGAAGTGTGGGCTTTTTTAAATATTGAGATACTGGTTAAATTTCCATCATATGTCAAAATAACTTTATGTAAAAATGATGCCTATGGCTTGATGCTTACTAGTCTGATTTCTATATTTGCTTGCTGTGTTCAGAAGTTTTGTTGTTCCTTTTCTTTTGCCACTGCCAGTGCTGCATGTTCAACCTTGAATTGAAAGCATAACTTAGGTTCTTTCAAAGCAAACAAATAGAAATTAATGCAGTAATTTGAAGTGAAGGTGTGTACTGCAGCTGAATATCCTGCTGGAGGAAGGTACATTAGTCATTAAATTTACCATGTCCTTGTTTTTTGTTAGAAGTGCTAAAGAAAAGAGCAGCTAGTGGAAGCTATGGAAATACTGAAGAGTCAAATTCTACCCATTTCCACATATCAGCTTCATTAAACATAAAAATGGAATAGTGTATAAAATTTTAAAAGACAAACAAAATAAGCAAAAAATGGAAACCAAACAAAAAAAAACCTTAAAGCATAAGGTGATTTTTTTTTTTTTCTGGGTTAACCAAGGAGATCATGCTGTAACTTTTAGAGGGCTAGCCCTTTCCTGAGACTCAGTAATTGAAAAAATAGAATACTCATAGATGCTTGCCACAGAAAATGCCACTGAAATATTAAGGCGCTTTAAAAACAGACAGGATAAAAGAGGTGTTTTTTTATTTTGGAGTGCTTTCTAGTTTTGGCATCCAGAGCCTTGAGGCTAGATTTTGTGTGCTGTATTCTCATTGCTTTTCTTGCTACCTTTTTTTTCCTAAACCATCTATTCTGTAACTCTGGTCAAAAGACAGTAACAGTACCCTCTGTGTTACCCTCCCCCAAACTAATGATCCATCAGCGTGAACTTGTTGGCTGCTTATAACTCCTTGCTTTTAGATTTTAGATGCTGTTAGGCTGGAAGAACGGTTCAAGATGACTATACCATTGCTTGTTAGACAGATTGAAGGCCTGAAGCTGCTTCAGAAAACAAGAAAGCCCAAACAGGATGATGATAAAAGGGTATGGACCTTTAAATGTGGGATACTTAAACATCCTAAATAAGTATAAAGAGGCATTTTTAATAGGCTAATGAACGTGCAAAATTTTAGGCTGTGCAAAGTTTTAATCTATAGCCATAACGTTTCATGGTCAGTCTGGAGTTGCAGAGAACACCCAGCTGGCAACTTTGGCTGTTCAGATACCTAAAAGAGAAAATATTATTTTTAAACTGCATAGACTTTATATTTATTTATTTAATTTTTAATCTGAGCACTTTCTGACATTGAATAAATGCTCAGGTTCCCTTAAAGAGTCATTTGATGCCCAGTTTACATGCATGGTATGCACACACTGAGTTTTGGCCTGTGCAGTGAAAGGTGTACCTTTTACTAATGGCATTGCAGATGAATGATAGCTTTTGAAATACAGATAAAGAATGTGTGTTGTAAAATGTAGCTTGCTAAACTAGGGCAGCTAAGACTTTTGCTGCATCTAACTTTACTTACACAGTTCAGTAAACAGGAAGTAACCGAGAAATTAAAAAAGGTAAGAGAGAAGACTTATGCATTTTGTAAAGATTAGGCTTATTCTGCTTAATATGATGGGCTGCAATGCCCAAAAAATCACAAATAACTCTTTTCAGTTTTGTTCTTGTCTTCTGTTATCTGCTAGTTTAGGGTAGATGATAAATGCACTTAGGAAATATATACAGTAAAATAAGAACTGTAACTTTTTGAAGTAGTACCAATAACACTTTGCGAAGTTATTTATTGGATTAATATCTTCTGAATTTTTCTATGAAAGAGGCGCTCTCAGCACCTTGCCTGTTTTTGTCATGGTTTCCATTCAAAGCCAAAGTACACACCTTATTTAAAAAACAAAACCTGATACTATTCTCTGGGTCTGTTTTCCATTTTATAGGTCGTAACTATTCGTCCTAATAGAAGAATCAATCACATTCCAAGCACTACAGAAGATGAGGAGGAAGAAGCAGATAATGATGATGTTGTCATGCTGGAAAAAAAGATTAGAACATCCAGTATGTCAGAACAAGCTCTTAAAGTTTGTCTTAAGGAAATAAAAAGGTAGGAGACTTTCAAATGGTGATTTCTTCTTAGTTTATTTTTTAAAACAAATCTTGCATTAACCTTTTCTTATTTGATGATATGTTTGTGTTGATTGTGTTTTGGAAATGATTTTTAAAAATTTAGTAGAGTGCTGTTTTTTGCTTATACATTTCATCATTTCATCCTTTTGGAACATCAGAGGTGATGACAAAGAAATAGGAAGTCTTCTAGATACGGTTTATATATTAATATAGCATTAAGCTGTAAGCTCTAAGCCTCCATGTTATGAAGTTAAGATAAAAAAAAAAAAGCTAAATAACAACTGCAGTTGTTAATAATTAATGAATTAATGAATAAACTGACCCATTTATTGAGTCTTTTTTTCCCTCTGTTTTTCTATGGTGAGAGGGTAACTGAGCTATCCATGGTTAACAACCTCTTTTTCAGTGAGGATGCATATATCATGGTGCATGGGTGCATGCATTTTGTATGCATAGGGAACTGACTCTTTTCCATTTGTTTGTATCCTATAAATTAGCTATTATTATGCAAAGGCAATCTCCTAATTGATGGAGTAATCAATTAGGAGTAAAAGAGCTTGCTCTTTTATTATTATGGTTGTCAGAAAGTAAGAGAGTATGCTGATGACCTCAAGTTAGCTAAATATCTTCATAGAATCATAGAATCATTTAGGTTGGGAAAGACCTTCATGATCATCGAGTCCAACCATCATCCATGCCCACTAAACCATGTTCTGAAGTGCCTTGTCTACATGCTTTTTGAATACCTCCAGGGATGGTGACTCAACCACTTCCCTGGGCAGCCTGTTCCAACGGTTGACAACTCTCTCAGTAAAGAAATTTTTCCTAATATCCAACCTAAACCTCCCTTGCTGCAACTTGAGGCCATTTCCTTTTGTTCTGTCTCTAGCCACCTGACAGAAGAGACCAGCACCCACGTCACTACAGCGTCCTTTCAGGTAGTTGTAGAGAGCGATAAGGTCTCCCCTCAGCCTCCTCTTCCCCAGACTAAACAGCCCCAGTTCCCTCAGCCGCTCCTCAGAAGACTTATGCTCCAGCTTTGTTGCCCTTCTCTGGACATGCTCCAACACCTTGATGTCTTTCCTGTAGTGAGGGGCCCAAAACTGAACACAGGACTCGAGGTGTGGCCTCACCAGTGCCAAATACAGGGGAACAATCACCTCCCTGCTCCTGCTGGCCACACTATTTCTGATGCAGGCCAGGATGCCGTTGGCCTTCTTGGCCACCTGGGCACACTGCTGGCTCGTATTCAGCCGGCTGTCAACCAGCAGCGCCAGGTCTTTCTCTGCCGGGCAGCTTTCCAGACACTCTTCCCCAAGCCTGTAGCGCTGCATGTGGTTGCTGTGACTGAAGTGCAGGACCCGGCACTTGGCCTTGTTGAACTTCATGCAGTTGGCCTTGGCCGATCAATCCAGCCTGTCCAGATCTCTCTGTAGAGCCTTCCTAATCTCGAGCAGATAGGTGCAGGTGAGTCCTACTTTGCAGTTAATTCCTGGTTAGCCTTATGAATTCTGTGCATATATTTCCAGATTAAAGAAGATGCCTCAGTCTATGCCGGAATATGCTTTGACAAGAAATTACTTGGAACTGATGGTAGAGTTGCCATGGAACAAGAGTACAAAAGGTAAACCCTTCTGGTTTTTTTTGTCACTTGTGCAGACATTTTAGGATGAGTAACCATCATATAAACACTATGTACTTAGTTTTGTCTTGCAAATGTTTGTGTCATTGTCTGGTTGTAAAAATGTCATTAATATGTTACTGAAGTCTTACGGTCTACCTGGCTTAAAGTAAGACCTGTATACTGAGTAGCCTGTGTAGCTCAGTTGTACATCTAAGAATGTGAATTTTAAAAGTATTAGGAATATCTACACCGAAGAATGAAGGTGATATTACTTACAATCTGTGCTAGCATGTATCTGAAATAATACAGAAAAATGCATCTAATTACTTTTTATATGTCAGACAAAAAAGCTTTTGTACATTTATGTAGCATTAATCTTGCTGAAGAAGGTTCTGGTATGTCTTAAGTTAATCAAGTTTGGTAAGGAACAGAAGGATGAAAAAAACTTCAGGTACAATAGAAAAACTGAGTATCATGTCAGCTTTGTACCACGGTTTTCAAAAGTTGTGAGTAGAGAGTGATACTATTAATATGGGAACAGTATGCAAAAATGGAGAGTGTAGAAAACCAAACGTGGCTTTTTCTGCTGACCAACACAAGTGGATTAATTGGGCAAAATGACTTTCCAGAAGGTGCACTGCTGGAGAAAAGTATTTTAATTCCTTCTATCAGCTACTGAAGAATGAGGCTTTTGAATGGCATTTAAAACAATCTGATTTTAAAAATAAATTTAACATACCACACAAACAGAAACATGTCTATCTTTTGCCTTCTCAGTATGCATGGTGATGAATTTTTGGCTGTTTTGAACTAGAGCCTTGGCTGTTTACAAATCTTGTAAATATTTTCTTTAATCATTAAATTGTAAAAAGATCTGCTTACAGATCTTTGCAGATCTCTATGGTTTGTTCAAAGAATCCCAACATGAGTTAAGTATTTGTTGACACTCATGTCCTAGCAGAATGGTTTTTTTGGTGAAAGTTGCTCTTTAATCTTGTAAAATTATGCCATGTCACATGTAGTTTGAAGTTTTTACTTTAAGCAAACTTGTAAAGTTTGTATTCATATTCATGTGAGTGATGCTTTGGACTCTATAGCTTCAGTGAATAAAAATATACATGAATATAAAAATAGAAAATCCAATAGAAAATTATGATCATTAGTGAATTTTTTGTTCAGTAGTTTATTACAGAAATTTACTTGATTGATGATGAGAATTTAATTACAATTGTCTGTACTTGAAATATGCACACTCACTGGTATGAGGGGTCCGCATCTGGAATGCATAGAATTTGAAGGGTAGGTGGGTGCAGAATTGATAGACTTCACTGCTTCCTGCCTACTCTCTTTATGTTGTAGAGCAAAGGAGAAGACAGCTGCTTTGTGCCAGAAATTCCTGCTCTGTGCAAAGCATTAGTTAATGTCCGTTGGTGAGGCCTGACCATTTATCTCAAAATATGGTAATTGTAATTGAAAAAAAAAAAAAAAAAAAAAAAAGATTTTTCCACACCTAGTGTCACATGGGTATTTTTTACAGTGCCAAATCACTTTGTGTTGCATAGCAAGTAAAGCCTGCTCTTCAAGCCAATAAGATCTTGCTCTGTTTGCGAGGTAGTTATAGACCCTTGTCATAAGTACATGTTGAAGATATAGGGATGAATTTGTCTTTTGAGAAGACCTTACAGGATCAGACTTATTTCTGTGAGAAAGCAAATACTGAAAAATTTGCTTATCATTGAATTGCTGTTCTAGATTAGACACTAAGTTCATCTGAAATAGATTTCAATGTGACACAGTGAAAAGGTGCGTTTTTTAAAATTTCATTATCAGTACCATGATCCGTGTAACTTATGTCTAATTTCCTTATTAAAGGAGAATTATACCTTTGTTTTAGGAAAACATTGTGTGAAATACGTGTGTGTGTCAGGGGGATTGCATTGATGAACATGTTTGAGAAAGAGTTTTTCTCTTGTATTGTAGAATAAATTCTTTCATTTTTTTAAAGGTAAATGTGCTAATATCTTTTCTGTTGTCAATGATTGATAGATCGCCTTGAAATTCGTGCAGCTCGAATTCTTTTGGATAATGATCATTATGCTATGGAGAAGTTGAAGAAGAGAGTTTTGGAGTACTTAGCTGTCCGACAGCTTAAAAACAACCTCAAGGGACCCATTCTATGTTTTGTTGGGCCCCCAGGAGTTGGTAAAACTAGTGTTGGAAGATCAATTGCAAAGACTTTGGGTCGAGAATTCCACAGAATTGCTTTAGGAGGAGTCTGTGATCAGTCTGATATTCGAGGCCACAGGTAACTACTTCCTTTCCTAACTGTAATTTTTTCTTTTGTTTGTTACAAAATGTATTGATTATTTTCATTGTTTAGCTAATACAGAGAAATTTTGCTTATTTCAAACAATAGTAGTTATTAATTGATTTTTCTTGGTATTCAGTGGTATTCAGGAGAGAATTTTAGTAATGGGAATGGATGTTTAGTGTTGAGATACAGCCTTTATTCTTTCTCCTGCTGCTACCCTTTATTGTCATACAGGACAGTGGAATTTAATCTTTAGTCATCTGGGCACTTTGAAGTAAAATTCAGTAGAAAGTCTAATGCAAACTCTTAAATGTTGGATCTGATTTTTCTGCTTTTTAGGAGGGAGGTAAAGATTTAGTTACACAAAATAGTCTGTGAATAGCAATGCATTACTTTATAACCATGTTTGTTGCTAAAACAGGAGGAGAAACTGAGAGTAATACTTAAAAGTTGCTAGAGGATAGCAGCTGGGTTACTTGGTATCTCAAACTTGTTAGTGTACTATTTTCCCATTTCAAAAGGAAGTTTATACAAGGATACCTAAGCTGGAAGATTTCAAATGAGATTTTTTGGGTGACTTTCCTTAGGACTTTTTTTGATCTTGCATTACTTTATGTATCTACTTCTTAGTCTTTTAAACCATTTGTTCATATTAGTCCATTCCCCATTCCTTGCAACTGGAAGCATAATGAATGGGTAATGTATATAAGTAACTGCCAAACATCTGTGCAGCACTTTTGGTCCCATTAAACGTATTTTATGCTTATTGCATACAGTATAGGAAATTTGGAATAATGAATTTGTTAGTGTTCTAAAGATCTGTAAAACCATGTGGGTTTGTGTTTTTTTTTTTAAAGTCATACTATTGAATACAATTTCTCCTTACAACAGTAGGTAAATTATTGTGAATTAAAGCTGTCAGTTATTTCTTTGATGCCATGTAGCAGTTAATTTTGCCCAATGGCTATGCTGCTACTTTCAATCATCAGATACACCATCATTCTTTCTTCAATTCCAGGTTATTTTGTAATTTCTTCTTGTTTTCAAGGCATGAAAAGGACCTTGGTATTCTTACCACTTCCCTATGTAATTGTAATGAAAACTTAAAAGAAATGCCCTAATTAAAGTTCATTTTGTAGTATGAGACTTCAAACTGCTGACTGTGTAAGCTAGTTGCATGTGTGAATACATTAGAATGTGGAAGCTCACAGCCCCAGCTGGAGGGAATGTGGAGACTCACTGGGAAATCTTGTGCTTAACATATTCATAAACTTATAGGAATCTGGAATATAATGTATTTCTAGGAATCTATAATATAATATACTACTGATCACTTCTTAGACCAGAACATGAGACATGAAAAAGTGACAAAATGGTGATTTTGTACTTGATGACAACTTGAAAATTCAGAGTTGTTTCATAAACCTTTAGTTCAGCACTCTTGCTAAAATGAGCAACATGTGTTTATTCCTGTGCACATTCTTCTGTGGCAAATTTGCAGGAGTTTTGTTTTCCAGAGTGTTTGACACTTACGTAGAGTTTGTAGCTTGAAAGAACATTTGTAAGTTTTTTTTCTTAGTGTAGTCAACATACCCAGCAGCCACTGGGGGTTTGTAGATAGATTTGTTTTACCGCATTGGTTTTTACTGCATAGCAGCACTCTGTGCATGTGATTGTTTTGCAAACCTTTGTAATAGCTGGCCTTTTTACCCATTTACTTACACACTAGTGGAAAAAGAAGTGAAACTTTGTGCTCCTCCTTCACTATGTATTATTCCTGTAATCACTGTTTAATAAGTGAGAATTCTGATGTTTCAGACTACTTATGGCATGGATCCTAAAAACAGTTTAAAATGTGATTCAACATGTTGCTATTCGAACTGAAACCACTAGAGGCTGTTGAATACTAAGCGTCATAGACATAAGTAACTCTTCCAGGGCAGAGCAGGGAAGCCTTTCTAACAGGGAAACCACGTCTGTGAAATTGACATTATGAATAAAAGTAAAACTGTCATAAACTCTTACTCAAGTGCCAGTAATTCCTTACTGTTTTCCCTTTTTTTGTTTGGTTTGTTTGGCTTTCTATCTTGTACTTAGACCTAATAAAGAATAAAGACAGCTAGAGTCATGCGATAGTGAGGCCTTTTAAAACTTTTAAATTCAGGGGTTTGTGGCTGTCACTGTAGTATTTTTGAGGGCATTATTAAATTATTAATGCATGTTAGAAGATAACCATTATAAATTTCATATTAAAAAAATTAACTTGAAATTAGCTGATGGGAAGTATTTGATAAGACAGTTTATTTTGCATCAGCAAAGGAAAATACTATCTAGAATTAGCAAGAGTATCATTTGGTTACTCTTCAACAAACAAATGTATAGTTTAAAAACAAACTTTAGAGCAGTTAGTATGAGGAGTCCCTTGTAACAGACTGCTTTTGCAAGTTTTTGATAGGTAAAATCAAGACCAACTGTTGCATATTGTTTTTTTAATTCTGCTTCACTTTTTTTTTTTTCTGCTTTTCTGCTTCTCAGAATAAGATTTAATCAAATTAAAAACTATAGCTCTTCTGTGGACCTCTCTCTGTAATGTCCTTTTGAATTAATAAATCCTTCAAGTTATTCCCAGTCAAGTGAATCTATGTTGTGCATCTGGTGGCAGTGATAGAGAGGAATTACAGAGGTGGTCTAAAAGTGGAGGAGACATAGGCTGCTGTTCTCTTGAGTTTTACTGTTAAGTAGGCTGATTTTCTAATATGACATGTTAGGAGCCATTCTTTCTTTCCTGAAAGCTCCTTATTAGGCTTTAAGGCTTAAGTTAATGATTCCATTAACATTGCAGAAGAATGATACTATATGTACCTACTAATGTACTAAACATTTTAAAGAATGTACTAAATATACTAGAATGTTACAAAAGAGACTGTGGTTCAGTTTCACTTTCAAGCACTCACTTTGGCCTCTTATTACTGTTGTAAGTGAAAAATGCGGACTGATAGATTCAGCAAGCAAAATAAAATTTATTAGGTGGCAGCAGGGTGGGGAGTGGTGTTATAGTAAGTGTGCTGTTCTGTGTGATGTGTAACTAGGGTAACTGGAAACACCCAGTTTTTGCCATTTTAGTGTGGATCATGTGCCTGCAGCTGCTGTTTGTGAGTCCTTTTTTGATTGGGTGAAGAGTAGCAACTACTGTTCTGCATTCCCAAAATGAAATCATCATCTTGGTACAAAAACAGAACTACTTTATCAGACATCCTCCAGCTGTTGTTTGCATTTACCACTCATCTATACTATATGTTAAAGTTTGCTGGTTTACATTTGTTGTTAACTTTTATTAAAAAAAAAAATTTAAATAACCAAACCACCCTAAAGGATGACTTAGAACTTTTCTCCAAGGAGCTTGCTGCATTTAAGAGCTCCTCATTACTGATACTTTGTTTTATACAGGAACTATATGATCTTCTCTGTTGCATGTGTGTGTGGTCTTCTATTTTTAAAAAGGAAAGATATAATTGTGCCATTTATTTATAGTGGTGCTGGTGAGATCACTGTGAAGCTCTTTTTTCTCCCTCTCACCTCCATGTGAAGCACTCTTTCTTATATTACCATTGTTTTTCAGTTTCTAGAAGTTTGGATAGTTTACTTCTGGCTTAGGCCTGTGCTGAAGACTTGTTCAGGTGCATCTGTGTGCGAAAAGCTGTGATTCCTCACCAGTACAGAAGTTCACAGCACAGGCCTTGTTGCACTAGAAAAAACCAAACCTCTAACAGTTTCACCTTTGAGAGGAATAGCTTTGTTATACAACTACAAAGCATAGATACATTTGTAAAGCACTTGAGTAGACACAATGTCTGTCCTTGCAAAAAAATAAGCTGTGACCTTGTGCAACTAAGTTCAGAAATAGTTTATTTGGTGGCATTAACTTTGTTATCTTTTCCTACCTCTGCAGTTTGAAAATCACTGTAGTTAAAAAGAATTCAAAAATGTTTGTCTTTAGAACAGTATGAAGAAAGTGAGTCATGTTTTTATCAATAATAGTAGTACTGCTTTAAGGATTTAGATTCATATACATTCTCAGTTTACATTAGGAGAGCTGGCAAGGTTAGATTTCCCAGCTATCATTCTTGCATTTTCTAGGATACGTAGCTCCTAATGACGTGCTGTACAACTCTAGTGTTTTTTTTTTTTTAAATTGATTTAAAAATAAATAAAAAGATTACTGAATTACAGACCTTCTGTGGCATGAGCTCTTAAGGTTTTTTTTTTAATTGTTACTATGCAAGTGAGATAACCAGGAAACTTGATCTGTACTTCCTGTTCTGAATGGAAAACAGCTGACTCTCTGGGTTTAATGCATAGAGAGAAACAGTGCATCAAAAAATGAGCAAAGCTTCATTATATCATCAAAAATGCTAATGTAGAATATTGTTCTTTCTCCTTTCAACCCTAGCTAAAATAATGAAAATAAAGAATAACATCACATTCAGTGGCTACTGTTCACAAACAGCAGTATTCAGTTTCACAAGTTACAAGGCAAAGGTTAATGTCCAGACAGATAATGGCCATATCTGCTTGTAATTTTAATATATTCTAGTGGTTTTATAAGTAAATATCTGCAGGGTCTGTCTTACCAAGGACTCGTGTTGAGATGCGTTCCCTAATAATCATTTAGAAATGAAAACAAGCTACCTATGTATTTTCAAGGTAGAATGTTACGTTATTGTTCTTTGTCATCCTACATATGACGTTTGCATTAGCATTCTTTACTTGCCATGGAGATCTTGAGTCTTTGATTAATGAAATAGGTACTGGTCCATCTCTAATAAATGAAGATGCATCACAGATTTAGTGTTACACATAGGAAGAATGAATAGATACCTAGGTATTTGTTATCCTAAAATGTATAGTCCAAGTTTCTATTCCGTGATACCTGATCACATTATGTAAATAAATTTAAGCATGCTTTTATTTGAAATTTTGTACATCAGTTAAACATTTATATTTATATTGCAGTTAGTTGTTTAGATTTACCATGTCTAGGGATGATTGAAAATACAAATAAGAAGATGACAGTATGAGAGAGGAAGAGTGAGAATAGTCGATTGTCAGGTAGTAAAATGAAGAGCAGAATGTTTCTAGCCACCATGCACTTTTCTCATCTGTTAACCCTAATTCTGTGGAGACTGAGTATTTTGTGGAACTGCTCCATATTTTCAACAATAGTTCCTTTAATTTTGACCTTTGAGTTTCTTGAAGAACTCTTGGATTGTACAGGGAACCATTTCATCCTTTTCGTAATATTGGATCCATTTCAGTTGGACTGTGGTTTCTCTTCAAGTTTTTTTATACAGTAGTTCATGACCCAAGGCTTACTTTGGACAGGGTGCATTATAAAAAAAATTAAATTAATGATTTTCTGTCACTGTTAGAATGTTTTTCGTATTGCTTGCTTTAGAAGCCACTTAATTTTTATACTCTTAAAATTGTATTTCTCCAAGTTATTGATCTCACTTGACTTGTCATAAGTTGTCTTGAGTATATTTGCTTTTTTCTGCTTTTTCTTCACCACAGGTCTTGATACATTGTACTTCAGCCTACCTAGTGTATGGTTTATTTTAAAATGTTAAGAAACTTGATTGTGTACAACAGTTAAGTCTTACTGAAAGATGCTGTATCTGTGAGAATCTTCCACCAGTGTAAATGTGTCACTAAATACCCAAATCTACTTGAATCTAAAATGACTGTGACTTGAAGTCTATTTTCAGGGTTGTTTGAGGGGGAAGAAAACTTATTTAAATCTATTAATAACAACAGCTTTTTTTTATCTCAAGAAAGAAAAATCTCTTCCTGTTTTGTTGTTTTGGGGTTTTTTAAGTGCTTCTATTTGGAAAAAACCTCCAAAATAGTTTTTGAAAGTGGTATGTGTGTGTGCGTGGGTATAAACAAACAGATTTATTATTCAGAAAATGTTTTGGTACCTAACACTATCCTTTGACCTGTATTGTTGCAGGGAGATGTTGTAGGGAGAGAAAAAGTGATTATTCACAGTGCTTTCCCTTGACTAGAGAAACCCAGTTTACCTTCATTTAGTTTATAAACCAAAGCTGTTTCTTAAAACTAGATGGAACATAGATATTTCAAAATTTTATAGAATTTAAAAGGATCAGATAAAACTTTGTGTATATAAAACCACAAGCATGCATTAAAAAAGTATAACATCTTTAAGCATGCACTTGAGAATAATGTACCAAGCAAGATAGAAGAATGGTTAATGTTTACCTAATTATGTTATCCTATTACTGACATAAATAGAATATTGAAAACAGTCAGGCTGCATTGTCTCTGAAGCATATAAAATTATTTACCAGTGCAGTAAGCATCTTTTGTTAAAAAAAACAAAACAAAACAACAACAAAACCACCACTAACAAACAATGAAACAAACGAAACCTAAAACCACAAACAAAAAAAGTAACAGCAAAAACCCCCAAAGAAACCCCCAAATTGCTACAATGATTAATTTGGTTGCACTGGTAAATGATTCATTTCTGTGAACTTCAGTTCTGCTTCAGTCTTGTAATTTTCTGATTGCATTTTATAGAATCCTTTCATTCTTTTGGCAAGGTTGACTGTGTGCAGATGAAGAATGAAGCTGCATGCCAGTGTAATAGCTCCCCCATGCAGATTCTTGATCTGTAGTAAATGTTATACAGCACAATCTTCAGTGGAAAGGAATCCACTCACTCACTGCAGAGTAAGACTCTACACAAAAGCAGTGAGGTGATAAACTATTGCATGCTGACTGCTCCGGTCTTCAGCAGCTGTCTCATGAAGGTGGTCACAGACAAACTGAAATTCTGTTGCATTTCTGGCTATTCAGAAGATCTTAAAAACTTTTCTTTTTGCTCAGATCTAGAATTAAATACAGTAACTACAATTTGTTCCCTTGGTTAAATATTACATGGAACCAACACCATTGCTGTGTGGTTTGAGTTGGGTTTTTTTAATATTTAAAGTACTCTCTAGTATCTTTTGAAATTACTCCCATGGTATTTTTGGTTTCGTCTTTCTAAATGTCATCCTGTTTATTTTGGACTGTATTGAAACAGATCATATGGCAAAGCAGGCCTGTGCTGCATATCTGCTTCGTGAGGGTCATGAGATAGGTACTGTAATTCAGCACTTTACGTATCTCTTTCTTCTTGAGTGACCAGCATTTCATACTCTTAATTTTAGTATTTTGTTTAGCTATGGCACAAGCAGAAAAGGCTGTGATAAATGCAGCAAACAAGGGATATATATGCATGTAAAATGTAGTTGGTCTGTGCATTGTGAAAAAAAGGTTTTACCACGTTTGCTGAATAAATTCAGGCTCATAACTTTTTTGCTCCATTGCACTGTTCTAGTTTTTTATTTTATGTTGAAATGACATAGTAAATAAAATTATTTTTTGTATTAATTAAAGCATGCTGTATATACAGGGGACAGTTCAGCGTATTTGGAATTTTGCACTAATTTGTAACATGCTGTGTGAACTGTGTTGTGATGACAAAACCCCAGTATCATTATTATTAAAATGTTAGTATTAATGAGGTTCCCAAATCTGCTTCTGCTTGTTCATACAGTACAAGGATGCTTGTACTGAATCATGTAAAATGCCTGCAAGCCATAAAGTTTGGATATACTTTAATGCATATGTTTATCTTTCCAGACCAACTAGTGCACCATGGAAGTGGAATTTTCATCTGCTGTTATAATTGCTTATATTAGTTCAGATGTATATTCCATACTTTTATCAACTAGTTCCAAAAAGTTTTCCAAAAAAGCAAGAATTGTTATAATGCTGCTTATTCTTTTATTTTCCTTTGAGTTTTGTTTTTGATGTTTCTACTCCTGTTACATGCTTCTGGCCCCTCTTTCCCCATATACATTTACTTCTCACAGGCGCACCTATGTTGGCAGTATGCCTGGCAGAATAATCAATGGACTGAAGACTGTTGGAGTTAACAATCCAGTATTCCTGTTAGATGAAGTTGATAAACTGGGGAAGAGCTTGCAGGGGGATCCTGCAGCAGCCTTGCTTGAGGTAAGGGAAGTTAAATTACAAGCATTGTTTCATTTGTAATTAAAAAGAATTAAAATACTGGACTCGGAAAGGAGGATTCACTGGACAAAAGATAGCATGACAGTGTCAGCTTTTTTATTCAAATACCAGCTACTATGTTTTGACATTGTTGGATTTCTGTCAATTGTGCACAATGCAAATGCTGTTATATAGTATGCTAAGCAAGATATCTTTAATCTCAGTGATCTATACTTAAACACAAGGATGTGTTTTGTGCTAAGTGTTTTGTATATTTGAAGACTGTTCAAGCCTTGAATGTTACATATTTGAGGGACTTCAAGACATTGATTTTTAATGACCAAATGCTGTTAGCTATAAGAAAGAACTGTAGAGTAGCCAGACAGTAGCTGGACTTTTTCAAGTTTTCCCTTTCTTTCTTAGAACAATTTTATTATATTTTTGAAGCTTTTGAAGGTACAAGCTTATATTGGAGCTAAGCATTTTACCTAGCATGTAAGATGAACTAGTTGCATTGTTGTTTCAGCAGCAATTCTTTAATTAGTGTTGTAATTAACTTTCTGAACTTAAGTTTTTCATTTAAGTCACAGATCCCCACTCCTTGACTGATTATGATGTGGTGCGTGTTTGCTTTCCATGACAGTCAGCTATTAAGTGTGTTTTTTCTGAAATTCTGGGACTCTGACCAAGATATAAATTAATCTAATTTTGAAGTATGTGGTGTAGTTATTTTATGACAAAGAGTTTAGAGGTGTTAAATTTGGCTTGCTTAAAGACACAAGTAAAATCTAGGAGATACAAGTAAGGACTTTGAGCGAGATACTGTTGGAATATTTTGTAAATCCATCAACTGTTGAGATGTTACTGAATGTGCCTTGCAGGTTTCATGTGTCAGAGGAGTCTGTAGCAGAGAGCAGTAACGAGTTGCCAGAACCTTCTTTCTGTCTTCTTTTTTCCTGGAGTATGATACATGATGATATCTGAGTACAATTCCTTCTTCCACTGACTTGCTTATTCAGTGGTTTTATTCTAGCAGTTTGCTGGAGAGAGGAAGGAACATCTCCTCAGCTATGGGGAAGAGACAAAGAGCTTTGCTGTTCCCCAGCGTCTTAGTGCAGCAGGCTATGTACATCTTCCTGTGCTAGCACTGATGATGAGGAAAGGAGGGAATGAGGAAGGTAGTGGCACAGCAAGGCTGGGCTAGGTGAAACACTTGAGGCTGTCCAGAGCAGGTGTAGCGCTAGTGCACTTAATGGTTTTGGTATTGTGCACACTTAGAATGTCCTTATACTGCTGTATTTTTACACTATCTACTTCTCTTTTACGTTCTCTCTGGCTGTAGGGGCTACCATCCTATCACTGTTTCAGCTGAAATGCTTCTGTGATTGTTCTTTACCTGTTTCAGTCAAAAGGAGTTGGGTTAGTAAAAGATATTTATCCAAATTTTTTGAGCTAGCCTGGCTAGCTTTCACTGAAATGATTTAGGGCATAATCCTAGAAGCACTTCAGTTGTCAGACTTAAGGCGTGGTAACTTCTGTAGCTTGGCGGTTGTAGGTGGGGATGAAAGTAGTTCTGGTAATATTTGCCTACAGTCATTCTAATGACTTTTTGACTGACAATGCTTAATACAGTGATTTGAATATGCAAAATGCTACTTTAATTAGGGTGTCATAAGCTCATCTGTATGCTGTATGATTTTCTGCAAATGAAATGTCAATTGACATCCTACAAATGTCATTATTTTCTTCCTGCTAGATAGTTTAAAATTACTGTTTTGACAAGGCCAACTAGTTCTTTGAAAATCATCATATGAACAGGCTATGGTTTGAGAGCTCTGTTTTGATCTTTGCATGTTAACATGAACCAGTAATAATTTAAATGTGCTAGAAAATACTATGGCTTCACTTTTGTAGCTTTTAAAAATGACAGTTATGGTCCTTTACCTGTGTATTTCTCAAGTATGTAGTACACATTTCTAGGGTGCATGAAAAGCCTCTAAGTGCAAGGAAAACAAGCAAGGGAGTGTAACAAATACTCAAATGCATTTTCTTTGTACTTTTCACTTGCGGGATTTTATTTACTCTTTGCTGTTAATGGTAATGAGCTCTTGTCTCTGAGTTTGCTGATATTTCTTCTGTCATTTCTCCTTTAGATATTGAACTAAGCTGGCCTCAATCTAGTCAATGCATGGATAAAAAATACCTGAAAATCAAATTTTTTTAGCTAGCTGACTGTTGCTTGCTAGGCAGTCAAAATCAGTAATGAAGCAATGATTTGGCATTTCTTGGAAAGTGAATAACTCTTTTTGGAAGTGTTCCAATCATGAATCCAGATCTGTACATTAATATTGTTAATTTTATTCAACCTTTGCTGTTTCTTTTAATTTATTTTTTATTCCCTGTCTTGCAGTAGAGAATTAGCATTTCTGTTCTTCTATCATGTCAAGTGTGTGAGGGCAAATGAAATGAATTTATTTTTTAATTATTTATGTTTAAATTTTTGATACTTTGTTGCTGCTTTGGGGTGTTTCTGTTTTCCATATTTTAAAACCTCATTCTCAGTGATATTCAACTCAGCTCCTGCCATGGATTTTTCCAGCTGAGGCTTGTCAGGTTAGCTTCCAACTGTCTGCTTGGGCTGCAGTCTATATGTAAGTTGTAGCTAATTGACCATTAGTTGCATCTGGAGAAATAATTGCTCTTTTAACGATGTCTGGGCTGCTCTCATGTGAGATCTGTATATCCCTCTACTGCTGTCTAAACATCCTGAAGCAGGTGCTTTACCTCTTCTAATGGAGAACTCATGCCTGGATATAACAGCTTAATTTTCATCTGCTTTTTGTGGTTTATGGTCCATCTGGAATGGGCAAAGGTGGCTGTTATGTAGGAGAACAAACAATAGTAAGTGGTCACCTAACTGGTACATTTGTTTTTCAGACTGCTGCTTCTTGTTTGGTGAGTGCCATCATTAAGTATAAAAGGCACATCCTTTTTTCCTTAATGTGTAGGTGTGTTAAATTCTCACTGACTGTCTATAATGGGATATATTCAAGGAGAAAATTGCCATACCCTGTAAGGTTGGAAGCAAAGCTTGTTGTTTTATAATTGCCAAATATGTGTTTAGTTCTAGTGCTTCTGCAGAGTTGTTCCTTAAGCAAAACAGAATGTCTTCCTATTTCCAGTTACTGTTCATCAACAAGGGAATGTTTTAGTCTAAATTTAGATGACCTCTGTTTAAAACAAGAAAACAGAAATGGATCCAAGTGCCTGATAGTGAGTATTTGTATGCAGGGAAATTAGACCAGGAGCATAGCCAGCCAATTAAATGTTCATGGAACTTATTCTGGATTTTGTGGTAATAAAAAGCTGGTACAGAGAAGCCTTTGTATACATGTGAACTGTCAGCCATAAATTAACCAAGATGTTTTGTTCACTGAATGTTCTTTTTGTACTTAATATTTTTGTATTAGTTGAATATCTTTGAAAACTTTTGAACTTGAACTTTAGCACAGATACCTAGCTGAAGAACAGTTCTATTTGCTTTGGAAAAATCTGTTTTAAATGCATAGGTGTGGTATTGTTTTATGTCTTATTCTAAGAAATAGTTACCATGACGAAGAATTATTACTCCAGAGAAACTCTAGCCCTTGTAGAAAATCTCAGATAATTCACCTTTTTAGATGTAATCCGAGTTGGTTTTGATTAGTTTCTTTTACCTTTATTGGATAGTATTGTTTGCGCATGAGTACAGCATCAATATTTTGTATATCTTTGTAAATAATATTATAATCACCAGTTTAGCACTTTAATAGTATTCGTAAGGATTTCTAGTTGCAGACTAGAAGGAGAGAGAGATAAACATGCATGTAGATAACTTATAAAAAACCAACTTGGTCTGTCAGAATACATTGTTTTTCAACATCCTTGGAAGTAGTAGAAAATGCTTCAGCTAATAGACTGGAATTTTGTGAAACTACTGTGTTACCAGTGTAAAATAAAAAAAAAGGGGGGGGGGGGCAAAGTTGAATTAGGATTTGCTGTTTAAATCAGTTTTGAAAAATTTGCAAGAGTAGACTTTGAATGTGAGACTAATATTTGGTATAGATCTTTCTTTGAAGACAGTTTGTAGATGCTGTGCTTGGATACACTGCTTATTGTTGTGTCCCCCTACATTTTAGGGCTAGATTGTAGGACTAGTTGAGGTAAGAGACATCTATAACTGATTGAATTATGCATGTGTACTTGGCTAGTCAGGATACTTCAAGGCCTTTGAATTCATCAGTAAAGAAGGGAGTAAATGATAGCATCTGCCTGCTGAAGAGGGTAAGAAAAGCAGCTTTTGAATAGCTTATAGCCAGTGAACAATAGCATTCACTGAGTTCCAACCTTAGTCTTAGAATTTAGACATATCCTTCAGTATGTTTTAAGATTTCACCTTTAAGGGGAACATATAACTTGTATTTTATTACAGTCGCAATACATTTCCAAATATTAGTCTTAAATCTGTGCAGTACTTCAAAATAAAATCAGAAATTGTTCTGTTTTTAAAAAAGTTCTGCTATGTTTCTGGCATTCTGTAAAAAAAAAGTATTTTACTAGTCTGTTGTGATCATAAAACATTTCTGTTCTAAAGATTTTTAACTTTTCAAAGACTGAACAGAATTTAAGAGTAATGAAAATTCAGAATTGTTTCTTTCATAACCAGCTAGGAAATGCTCCAATTCAGTTTTTTAGAATTATCAACACTGTTCTTGGCTATAATTCAAGTTGCTAAGACAAGGGGTGCATTCCTTTGGGTATAGGCAGATAAATTATTTTGACAGCAGCGTGCTGTTTCTCGAGAGATGCATAGGTCCCATTATTTGTAACATGAGAATTATTCATGTTGGTGTAGCATTGATAATTCTTCATTTGAGAAGGAAAATTGTGGCAGTACTTTAAGGGGGGGGTGGAATGAAGGTGGTTCATAGGTGGTGATATAGAAGCCAAGTGTAGATTGCTATATACAATGAACTTCCAATTTTCAGCACTGTTAAAAAACTACAAGACAGCACCTTAGTACACTTGTGATCCATGTATATAGAATATTTATCAGCTAATGCAGAAAACCAGCTTATTCAAGTAATAGCTTAAATATATGCAAGTGTTGCATTAGTGCACGTAAGTAGTACTAAAAGCAATAGGAAGACAATACTGTTATTTAAGCCATAGTTCTACTTGTGCAGTAAACTTTTGAGGTTGGTCAGACTGTGTGTTGTTATTGAAGAATAACAGTGCTTGTTTAATTTTGTTTCTGTGTTTTTATCACAAAATTTGGGAAAAAAATAAAAATGCAAAGATTGTGTTAGGAAAGCCAGGGCTCACCTAGAGTCAAGACTTACGTGGGATGTCATGGGCAATAAGAAGAGCTTCTGCTGCTACATTGGTAGTAAAAGGCTGGACAAAGCTGAGTGAGTGGGGAAGGTGATATAGTAACAGCAGATAAGGCTGAGATAATCTATGTTCTTCCCCTTGGTCTTCACAGTGAGATCTCTTTGGTTGGTGTGTGTAGAGTAAGAAGAGCTACCAGGAGCAAATGAGGATTGGAGTCAGGGATTACTTGAGATAATTCTACCCATGGGACCACATGGGCTGCTTTTCCAAGGGTGCTGAGAGTCCTTGAAAGGCCACTCTCTACCATTGAGTAGGTCACAGAGATAGCTTACAGGAGGTACTTGATGACTGGAGAAGTGCTGCAGCCATCTTTAGAAAACAGTAAAAAGAACTAACAGGGAAATTACTTTTTTTTTTTTTTTTTGCATGTGGTGTGGAATGTAGTTATGGTAATCAGAGCGAGGCAAGATACCAAGAGTCAGGCTTTAGTAATGTTCATCACATATTTTATGAATGTAAAGTCAGATTTGACAGATGCAAATGGAATATAATAAAAATGTGCATATTTTATTTACCTCTAATAGAGCAACTGCATCAATTTTGTGTTCACTCTTGTTAAGGTCTTGGATCCAGAACAAAATCACGGTTTCACTGATCACTACTTAAATGTAGCCTTTGATCTGTCCCAAGTCCTTTTTATAGCTACAGCCAACACTACAGCTACTATCCCACCTGCTCTGCTGGACAGAATGGAAATTATTCAAGTTCCAGGTAACAAGTGTTTTCATTAAAGTGGCTATTGCAAGTCCTTAAACAACATTGGGGTGTTCTTCCTGAAACGAAAAGCAGTTCCTTAAGGTAAGCATGCCAGGAATCTAGACTGAATGGCCAGAATCATTAAAAGAGACTAGTCAGGATGTCTTCATTATGGCCTCTGTCATGAGAATGAAATTTAGCATTGCATTTAGGAAAATTCAGTTCCAGGTATATGGAGATACGTTCTGTAACAATATTTTCACTAGCTGTTGTGTTTGTATTCTAACTGGCTGTTGGCTGATGCATCTTTTGAAGATTCCAGTGAATAAAGGGATCTTTGAAATGCTAAAATTCTATTCTTCTTGCTCACATGAAGTTACGAATAACCACAAAGTATCATACCAACAGCCTTTTAAATTATAGCTGAGGTTTTTTTGTTAAATTCAATCAGGTACAATTATAAATTGTAAGAAATTTTATTATATTGTAGTGTATAAGCAAAAAATTAGTAAACATGTTTTTTCTTTTGAAGGATACACACAAGAAGAAAAAATTGAAATTGCACATAGACACTTGATTCCTAAACAGCTTGAACAACATGGCCTGACTCCACAGCAAATACAGATTCCACAAGTAACCACTTTGGACATAATTACCAGGTAAATCTGTTATTCATTGTTTTAAGTTTAAATAACTTCTTTTTCTGGTAACTAGTAAATCGTTTACAAAGTGGTAACACAAAACATTTTTTAAGATCTGTTGTCATTACTAGCTTCAGAAGTCCAACAATTGGTAATTCATGGAATTGCTCTTTCCTGAGCTCTGTCTGGCTCTGCTGTCTAAACGAAATCATCCTTCCTTCTCTAGAGAATTCCTTGCTCTGGCTTTCAGAGTGTGGCTCACCATTGATTGTGTTGACACAATTGGCAAGGCACTATGAATAAACAGAAACACTTGAAGCTAGTATTGCTGTAGTGTTCAGTGTGGGAAGCCATGGTCTTGGCAGCAGACAACCTTTCTTTTAAAGAATGAAGTTCTGTTTCTGTCATTTTCACAGAAAAAATGGAAATTACCATTTTGTTTCTTGTGACTTGAGGGGCCACATTTGTCTAAAAATTGGAATTAGGTTGAAAAAATTAAATAGCTTATATTAATTAGAACTACTTTTTTGTTGGGTGTGAGAGCAAAGATATTGATCAGAACATCTTTTGGACTTGAAACTAGTTCATTTCCAATGCAAAAAGTGTATCAGTATTCAATGAATTGAAGTATTTTATTGTCTGGTGTTTCTTTTTAATTCATAGACTATAAGAAAATACTCTTTTACAGTCAGTTCCTCAACTTTAAGTGAACTATATTTTGAGTTCTAAAATAGTTCTTTTAATTTTTATGCATCTAAGAAGAGCTCAGTGCTATTGGAGCATTGTTTAGCATTTCACTAAGGTTTGACACCAGGTGTTAGTCATGTCTTCTTCCCACTCAGTAGTTTGTCTTTTTTTACAGTTTTACCAGCAAACCACAATCATTTTGATAAAAGCACATGACTTTTTTTTCCTGTTTATTAGAGTAGCCCAAGGTCTCACTGCATTTCACATCTCATTTTATTTGGATGTATTTTTAAAAATAAAGTGTGTTTGCATTCAAAAGAAATCTGTCTTACACAGAACATCCACCAATAAAACAATTGTCTCTATACTAGATACACTAGAGAGGCAGGAGTCCGCTCTCTGGATCGGAAGCTGGGAGCTATTTGCAGAGCAGTGGCAGTGAAAGTGGCAGAAGGACAGCACAAAGAAACAAAGCCAGATCGTGCTGAAGTGGATGAAGAAGGTGTGTTATCTTTTGCGTGTTTTATTAAAAGGGAAACTTCTAACGTAGTCACTAGGAAGCTGATTTATCAACCTTTTCTCCTTTTTTATGCTTCTTTAAGGGCTCTGTTTTTAAAAGCTTTGCAAATAGAGTGACATTCTTAATTATGCATGATTCAAGTCATGCTGAATTGTGGCTGGGGACGTAAGTAGAGTAGTTTCAGCCTGACAAGTTGGTAATTCAGAAGTACAATGGATCTGTTTCATATCTTAGGGATGCAGTTATGATTTGTGTATGTTTTTATGTCTTCCTAGGCTTTTTTAATGCAAAGATTAAACTTTTTTTTTTCTTCAGTAAAAGACTAAGCATGGTTTTAGTTATTGTATTTAAAGGGGTTCTTTAACTGTGCTGTGCATGCTCTGCCAGTTCAGAACTCAATCCGGTTATTTTGTTGTACTCTAAAATAAATGTCTGCTTGAAGAGCTTTGAAATTAGAAAGGTTTAGGGGCTCTTTTTATGTGCCTGTTAAGACTGCACTTATTCTAAGTCTCTTGAAGCTTTGGTAACTTGTCAACTTCAGTAAGTCTGTTCTTGTTTCCCATATGTACAGACAATAGTGATTTATCATTCCCAGTCATCCAACAGACTGAATGAAACTAAACATAACATTCTCAAATAGCAAAAATACTCAGGTAAATCCTTCACCAGTAAAGGTAGACCTCTTTGTAGTCTTGAGATACAAGGCGGAGAAGGAAGAAGTCAGGCCCATAATCCAGTTCATGTGCAACATGCAACTGGTGACTGCTCCCTTTTTCATCCCCAAATTAATGTTCTCTTTAATAAAAATGAACATCCATACTGTGTTTGGTGAAACATACCATGCAAAGCATAGACAATTGTGCTTTTATTCCAGCCAGTTGCTGATGGAGGATATCACTGTACACAGCAGTTTTCTGTTGAAGGCTTCAGAGTGCTCATTGCAGCACTAGATGTCTGCAGGAGCCTGCAGTTCAAGGTAGATGAAAAACATGAAAGGACAGAATCTGAACCTGAAGTTGAACTTCTAAAATGTGCATAGTCCTTAGTCTCAATACAATCTAGCAAGTAGGGTGTTGTGTGTTTTGTTTGTTTGGTTTTTAAAGACTGCTGTGAGTCCAGCTGACATTTTCTGACAAGAAATACTGCCAGTCCGTCAGAGAACTGTGGCCAGAGGACACCAGAAAGCAGAAACTGCAGAATGGCTGCTTACTTTTGCTCCAGAATACTCACAAACTTAAAATACTAAACAGACCCCTGTGGGTTTGATGTGAAAGATTCCACAACTAAGCTGATGTGGAAAAAACCTTTAACATCTGTACAGCTAGAATAGTTCTGGACTGATTTAGAGGAGGACAAATAAAGAGACTTCTTATCTGTTCTTTTAAAACAAGGCAGCTTACAAGTCTGAGTGGTGCCCCCCCCCCTTTCAGAGAGTAAATCCTGGGGAAGGAAATATAACCAATATTTGTACTAACAGTGGTATCAATTAGAAGAGTATATGAAGAAGAGTTTTACCCATAGTAAAACCTTTTGTAATTTGTCTCTGGAAATCTGTTTTTTGACAGTCTTTCAGCTTTACCTTGCCTTTTTTCCCTAACTCAGTATTTCCCTTCTGAATCTTCTTTTACCTTGTTGAGTTTTCTAAGATCATCATGATGTCTGTTGAAACTGTAATATCAGAAGATTGAATTTGGTCTACTGTTTAAGTGTATTCAGCTCAATTTCCTCTGAATGTTTGGCTTAATGAGAGTGAACTCTCACAGTAGCAGTGGCTGTGCATGCATAAATGACTGTGCAGTTTAAATTGTCCCATCTACATTAAAAGGAAGAGCTTTTAAGACATATTTATTAATGCTTTCCATTTATATTATGTGCATATTGTCTCCCTTCTCTCCTCTGTGCTGGATTTTGCTGAAGTCAACACTGAGTTTGTCGATACTCCTGTGATACCTGAACTTGCTCTTGAACCAGAACACTGAACCTTTGGGCTGTGGTGGCCAGGGTTACTAGCATCTTTTACAGTATTTCTTTGCACTGAAGAGTAGATGTGTCCAAAATGCGCTTAAAAGGTCTAATGTGATTGCTGAATAAAAAAAAGTGTCATTCTGCTCTTCAAGCCTTGTGATAAAATAAACAAAAGTAGGTTCAGAGCACAACTCCTGATACTATAAGAAGAAACATTTTACTGTTAAAGCAAAGAACAAAAAGGAACTGTATTAGGTATCTCCATCCAGTGGAGAGAGGTATTTACAATGTTAAAATTAGCACTGTACTTGCAACTTAGGTATTTACACTGTTAAAATTATACACTGTTAAAATTAGTACTGGACTTGCAACTTACCAAAGCTAAGTGAAAACAGCAAGTTAAGTGCTTCAAAAGAGGGCAAAAGCTAGCTTTTTTGGTTGACACACAATTTGGAGTAAGCCCAGGACAAATGAGCTGTGAAGAGTTGCCTTTGTACTTCTGGAATTGAAACTGTCCATAAGAAAAAGCTGTATTAACAAAAGGGAGTCCGAGGGACAGGTGGCTCTGTAGTTAAACTTTGGTATTACAAAGACATGTATAGAATGGTGCAGTCTGCAAAATGTGTTTTACTTTGTACTAATCATGCTTATACCCTGCTGTATTTTTAGCAGAATATGTCACTTGTTGGGAGTGTATGAGAGTAGGACACTTTTAAAAAATATTTTTGTTTAGTTTTCCTTCAGTCTGTTGAAAACAACCAAGTATTTAAAAGAAAATTCAGAAAGACCCCAAATACTTGCAAGTTGGTGCAAATAATGGGATTTGTAGCCTAAATTTATTTCTTTGGAACTTTTTTTCCTGTTGATTAGTGGACATTTGTGCAGTTGTGCATAGTGGTAATGAATTTTTATTTCATATAAT
The DNA here is from genome assembly GCF_000737465.1 of Haliaeetus leucocephalus. NCBI lineage: Eukaryota > Metazoa > Chordata > Aves > Accipitriformes > Accipitridae > Haliaeetus > Haliaeetus leucocephalus. Next base: position 8,478,199 of record NW_010972528.1, on the reverse strand, counting down.
GAATGAGTCTGGAAGAATAGTTAATCAAGTTATTGTCTCTTAATAGTTTCATTTAGAATTATTTCTTGATTATTTTTTTTTTTCATCTGTATAAAGAGACCTATAAGTCATTTTTGCTTTACACATTTGTCAGTTACTGATGTGGGATTGAGACTACAGTTAGTGCGTTCATATGTCATGAGCTGTCAATGTCAGAGCAAGCTACAGGCTTGACTTGTAGATTCTAACTTGCTAAAGCATAATTTGTGTATGATTCGTAGCATATCAAAATAGTAATGTGGTGCCTATTGTGTTTACTCAGCTGAGAGCATTCTGGCTTGTGGGTTTGTAAAAAAAGTTGAAAGACATTAAGTGGTAGAACCACAAAATTTCCTTCATTATACTGATTAAATCAGATTATTAAATCAAAGTGGAGCATCTGTTTTAAAGGCTTTGTAAATATCAGGCTTTTGACACTGTTTGATAGGCTGTAAGAATGGAGGATACCTGCCATAGCAGAACTGGTGCTAGGAGATATGCTGTCAAGCCATATTTAGCACTTTCCAAAAATACATGACTGAAATACACTGGCAGATTTGTATTGCCTTCCTCAATCCTTTGACTTCTGAGCTTTAAGCTGAAGTTGGCACGTGGAGGAGTGTTAGTTTGCGTCAGTCATTGAATTTGTACAGTGAACTTCAGCAAAAGCAAATGGACTCATTTTTCAGACCTCTCCAGGGAGTCATCCTTGTGTACAGTAACACTATCTGATATTTTACTGAAACAGTATCTAAGATTTATGTGACACTCATCTAGTCTTTGACACTAGAAGAAATTCTAGGAGTCACGAAAATATGTGAAACTCTCCTTCCTATTTTAGTGCAACTGCCTTGAGAATACAATGCAGCAACTGTGCACTAAGGCATCATATCATGATACAACAGTTGAAACCCAGAGTGAAAAATGATCTGTCTGATTCAGACTTGAAAGGAGATTTAGGACAGGTAATATTTAATAACTAAAAGTGATTAAATGAGGGGTCTATCTATGTTGAAACCAAGGCTTTGAAATATTTCCATAACCCAGGAATACAATACAGTTTATTCTACTCCTTGTGAATGAAACAACACTTGGTTTTGAGTTTAAATGCAAGTTTGACTGAAGTGGTCAATGTGAACTGAAACATGTAGTCTTGATTCTTCCTCCCTCAACTTGGGCATAATGCATTTTATTCACAAAACATTATTATGCATGACTGTGGGGGATTTTGTTTGTTTTTTAGTGTGTATAAGGGCCTTAATATAGCTGGGCTAACATCACTGCTTTTGCAGAAAGTGACCTGTTCTGCATTCTAGCCAAAACTCGGCACCTCCAGCAGCACAGGATCTCCCATAGCACTGGGAAATGAGTTTATGAAGTCTGATCGTCGTAAATCCCACAATGGTATGACTGTAGGCACTCAAGTTTGAGCTCAGCTGTGCCAGCATTAGTATACTTACCAGCTCTGCAGACTGTAATATGTGGTTCTTTCTAAAAATTGCTTGGAATGTCTTCTGGTTTAGGCCAAAAAGGCATAAATGTTATGAAAAGTTGGGTTTATATACAAACTATTTTTTTACCATGTTAATTTATCTAAATATTCCTGCATGAAAACCTCAAATTCAAGTGGTTCAAGTCGTTATTCACGTTGTTATTCTAGATCAGGACTGATGGAATGTAATTATTTTGAGATAAATTTTCTGATCCTGTGGGGAAGAATGCACATAGCATTAAATTTAAGTATACAAGTAACTGTTAGTAGGATTGGGGTCCCAGGAGGGAGTTCCTTTCCAAAAGAAAATCTTTTAGAAGTAATGCTTCCCAAGTATGTAGTGCATAAGAGTTAAGTTGGACAATGGAAAATTGCTTTTAAGGCATAGTTTCATGTCATGCCTGGCTTTGAATGTGGACCATTGTCAACAAGGGCAATCCCATCCTTTCCTACCTAAAGGTAGTTTTGTGGAGTTTATTAGTTTGGAGGGACTAAAAGAATTCTGGGTCGGTCTGTCATGTGCTAAAGCATCTGCTAGTAAATCAGCTGAGAAAAAAGAACATGCTGTTTTCCCTTTAATTGCCCACAAACTTGAAACCTTTTCTTTCATGCTGATAGTCTCTTATATCTCTTCATAGCAATTCAGCAAATCAGAATATGTTATGTTAAAAGCTGTTTAAAAACTTTAGGTTTCTATTATATTCTTCTATCTTGGCCAGTAAGTATGGCTAGAAATCTTTGTGTTTAAGACTTTGTGATGGGTTAACTCTGGCTGAATGCCAGGTGCCCACCAAAGCCGTTCTATCACTCCCCCCTCCTCAGCTGGGCAGGGGAGAGAAAAATATAACAAAGAGCTCGTGGGTCGAGATAAGGACAGGAGAGATCATTCACCAATTACCGTCACGGGCAAAACTGACTCAGTTTGGGGAAAATTAACTCAATTTATTACAAATCAACCAGAGTAAGGTAATGAGAAATAAACCCAAATCTCAGAACACCTTCCCTCCACCCCTCCCTTCTTCCCGGGCACAACTTCACTCCCGTATTTCGCTACCAACCCCCCCCAGTGGCACAGGGGGATGGGGATGAGGTTTACGGTCATCACACATTATTTTCTGCAGCTTCATCCTCCTCAGGGGGAGGGCTCATCACACTCTTCCCCTGCTCCAGCGTGGGGTCCCACCCACGGGAGACGGTCCTCCACGAACTTCTCCAACGTGGGCCCTTCCCACGGGCTGCAGTTCTTCAGGAACTGCTCCAGCATGGGTCCTTTCCACGGCGTGCAGTCCTTCAGGAGCACACTGCTCCAGCGTGGGTCCCCCACGGGGTCACAAGTCCTGCCAGAAAACCTGCTCCGTGGGCTCCTCTCTCCACAGATCCGCAGGTCCTGCCAGGAGCCTGCTCCAGCGTGGGGTCCCCACGGGGTCACAGCCTCCTTCGGGAACCCACCTGCTCCGGCGTGGGGTCCTCCCCGGGCTGCACGTGGAGATCTGCTCCACTGTGGACCTCCATGGACTGCAGGGCGACAGCCTGCCTCACCAGGGTCTTCACCACGGGCTGCAGGGGAATCTCTGTTCTGGCACCTGGAGCACCTCCTCCCCCTCCTTCCTCACTGACCTTGGTGTCTGCAGAGTTGTTTATCTTACATGTTCTCTCTCCTCTCTCCGGCAGCTGTTTCTCTTTGTCCCAACCTTTTTTTCCTTCTTAAAAATGTTATCAGAGGGGCGTTACCACTATCACTGATTGGCTCGGCCTTGGCTGGCGGCGGGTCCATCTTAGAGCCGGCTGGTATGGGCTCTCTCGAACACAGGGGAAGCTTCCAGCAGCTTCTTACAGAAGCCACCCCTGTAACCCTTGCCACACAAAACCAATACAGACTTACATATTACTAGTGCTTAATTTAAATATGTTTTATGACGAGCTGAGAATTGCTACGTGTTGAGGAAGTTTTAGGTTCTTCTATTTGCTCATTTCCATTATAACTCTAGAGGAAAGTAGCAGTCTTAAATTCTTAAATCTTTGTGCCATGGAATTCCTTTTTAGATTAAATCCTGAATTATATATAGTAGTTCATTGTCAGTATGTCTTCTTAGGAGTCCATTTTCTTGCAAATCCTAGTATTTACATGGAAGATTTTGCTTCGGGAGCTTGCAAAGGCAGATTCTTGAGGAACATTGTCGTGATCTTTGCTGAGTAGCTGCAGATTCTGCTCTGAAAATTTTACAAACATAATCTTTTTTTGGTTGGTTGATTGTTTTTTGCATTTTTTTGGTTGTTGTTTTGGGGGAGGGGTGTTTGTTGGTTTGGGGTTTTTTTGGGTGGGTTTTTTTTTTTCTTAGGTTTTCCAATTTTACATGTTAAAACAACTCAGTACCATGCTGCTTTTGTTTAAGCAGTAATGTAATAGTAGATCAGCAGGTGGTTCCTCCAGTGCAGCGTCGAGCTCTGTTAAGGGCACTTTTTGAATTTTTAGCTTATTTCTCCACCTTAGAATGAAAGATGACTAAGCTGTTGTCCTAACCAAAAGTTCTGCTTCTGGAAACTTGAATTTAACTGTCTTGTTTTAGATAAATGTGTCATTTAACTTGTACTATGGTTTATGGCTATTCATGCGGGATAGGTAGGGAACATTTATTTGTCATCATTAATGGAAATCTTAATTACTTGCATCTTTCTAGATTCTTCATAGTCAGCACTTCCATAACGGTGGTGAAAGATGATGTTTTTTCCTTCAAAGAAAAAGTTAGTGTTTGTAATTATATTTTTGGAACATCACTGTATGCTTTTATAGAAAATTAGATAATGTCAGAATTTAGGTTAATATTTTTAGAAAAAGTCTGGAGTTTGTTATAGTTACAGATTATAAAATGGGGTCTACTAATTAGATTATATAAACTCAAAGAAAGAGTTTCTGATTCTTTTAATAGGGCAGGTGGCCTCAAAAATTACCTACTGATTTGTTTACAAGAAGTCTGTCTCCTTCAGCTGTATACACAGAACTAGGTGAAATAAGAGCAAGCAGAAATGGAAAATTTTGTTGGGTAGTAAAATCTTGGTATAGAAGAAAACCAGTTGTTTCTAAACTCAGTTTTCTTTTAAAATATGAATTGTCATATCAAATTACTCAGGTTTTGAAGATCTGTAGTGTTGAAATTGCAGTCTGAGTTGCAAGAATAGCATGCAGGTTATGTTTCCTAGACCTCCTAGTATTTATGCATTTGAATTTATTATGTACAGAAATAGTAGTTCAACAACAATATAGAAACATGCTGGAACAACAGGAGGGCCATCTGACTAAGGCAGTGTTTACAGTAAAGGAATGGGATTTATGTATAGAGCAATGAGTTGTACAATGGAAAGATTAGTGGCTGTTGGATAATAACTATTAGATTTGAATCCTGAATGAAAGCTGAGTTGGTGTTATTATAATAATAGTGACGTAGAATGTTTTCCTTGATACTGTATGAAGGCATTAGTATTAATTGCACTGCAAAAAAATTAACTGTAAAAAGGCCTTTATATATCAGGATTAATAAAAGGATAGTTTGTATCTTGTGAAAGGAGACATTCTCTCTTCATCCGTTCTGAGAATTACTTTTGCAGCACAGAACACCTCTTAATGTTATATTAAATAGATTAGATCAGTGATTTGTGTTTTCCTATGATTGTTTAAATTCCGGCATCTTCAATTATTGTGCATGCATTAATATGCAAAGGAAGACACTTTCTTTGTTGAAAGTAAAAAAGATTTGAAAGAAAGGAAGCAACAGCGTGTAATTTCCCAAAATATGGTGCAGAAGTCTTGAAGCTCAGTATACATTCCTGTGTAATATAGACTATTGCTTTAAGTGTATCTTAGGCTTGTGGTTTTGGGGTGGGAAGAAATATCTTCACTATATGTATGTGTACAATGCTTTTCTTAATGGCAGCCTCAGGGCAGGGAGGCACTGCCATAAAACTGCCACAGAATCTTAGAAATATCTGGATTGTTCAAGTATTTTTCATTTCTCTGATATATGTTTCACTAAAATATTGCTTAGGGCTCTTGAGAAAATAGTAATGAGCCTTTCGCATCTGGATCAAATTCTGTGGGGAAATGACTCCCTGCTTATATTCTCCTTCTGTATACAGTCGCTTAAGTAAATGTGCATTGTAGGCCCAGTACAAATGAAGTTGAGCTTATTCATGCAAACGACCGGCTGTGTAGTCTGGTTTAAAACAGTTTTGGGGCTTTGATATTTATATGGTCCCCATTACAGTTCACTTTTGTATAGAAAAAACATTTGTAGAGAAAGCAAATTTTAAGGAAATTCTGCTAAGGAAACAATTGTATAGGTAAGAAATACAGTCATACTATAAATGGAGGAAGGAAAGAGCACACTTTTGAATCCATAACTATTGCTTTAATTATGTCGTCCCTTCCTGATGATGCTTGAGTATATTACATTCAAAAGTGCCAGGCTAATTGGGTTTTATGGCCCTTTCTGAAGAGTACATCACACCTGTAGGTATTTCTGAAACTGCCTAATAATTTGCTCTTCAAGAAATTTTTTGCTGCTAGTGGTTATTGGTCAAGACCTCTTAGAAATATCTCATCCAACAAAGGAAAGAGGAGAGCCCTGTGTATATTTCAAGACAAAAGCCATAGGTGAAGTTGTTATACTGAAATTGAGGTTTTTCCACTAAGCAAGGACTGTATATGCTGTGTTCTGAACTGGCTGTTGAACAACGAGGGACGTCAATTTTGTGAGTTAAGCAACCTGATCTAGTGAAAGATGTCCCTGCCTATGGTGGGCAGGTTGCACTAGTTTAAAGGTCCCTTCCAGCCCAAACCATTCTATGATTGAGTAAAGCCATAATAGTTGTAAGGGACAAAAATCAAAGTAAAAAGTGTAATGTCAGAGTACGTGCTGCATAGGCTGCAATAAAGGTGAGCTGTGGTATGTTGGGGTAGTGGTTCCATCTGACAGCCTGGAAGGAGATGGCACACCAGGGCTGGATGAGTTAAGCTTCCAGTGGAGCTGGTTTCCATATGATCTACACGTAACAGCTTCTGCACCTGGTCAGCTGGTGTTGAGGTTATGTGTGTGAGGATTGGGCTGTGGAGAGGAAGGCAGAGTTACAGAGCAGTAATTTACACCGTCCTTGTTGGATGCTGTGAAATGAGATGTTATTGAATGTAATGTAGGCTAGCTATAAGTAATGCAGCCATGTGGCAAAGCAATGTATGTAAATCTGGCCAAAATGTTCCTACTTTATTTGACAGAACTTAATTATTAGTGTCAGAAGTTAAGCATTTAAATCCTTGCAGAAAGAGACCACAGAGAGCACAGTTGTAAACGTATGTAAAAAGAACAGTAGTTACTGAACTTTCAGTATTTCCACATTCGGCTCTATATTACACTACATTAAACACGATCATCTCCTACAAATACTGGGTTTATGCACAAATCAGATGAAAAGTGCAAAGTCCTAAATGAACTTAATGTGTTTTCCTATGTGACCTAGTTTAAAATGCATTTAAGTGAGTTGCATCTCTGTCAGTGCTCTAGATTTAATATTATCTTTGCTGAACAGTTAGAACATGTTTAGGCTTAATAATTAAATTTGATGCCATATTATCTTTATTTTTACAAGATTTTTGTGAAAGATGGTTTAAGCACACTTTCCTTAACTTTCTGAGCATTTCTTTGAATATTTTTGTCTGTCATGAGACTCTTCTTCTCTCTCATGGCATTCCTGTGTCAAGAAAGACTGCTACAAATCCTAAATTAGACTTTCTTCTCTTAGATTGCAAAGAGCATGTCACAGAAGACGCGAAAACAGAATCCATCAGTGACACAGCTGACCTGGCTCTGCCACCTGAAATGCCGATTTTAATTGATTTCCATGCTTTAAAAGATATCCTGGGGCCACCCATGTATGAAATGGAGGTAACATCCTCATTTGTTTCTGCTTGACTGCTGTTTCTGTCTGGTTTGACTAGTTGTCTATTTTATTGCTATTGACTGAGTTTATACAATATTAACTTTTTGAAAAATGCATTAGTAACAGAACTGTGTTTCATTGTGTTCCACCAAGTGTTTTTTTCATCTAACGAAGTTTTTGTTTTATTTTGTTTTAATTCAGGGTACATAAATAACATAATGGCATGACTTTCTGTTAGCAGAGATGCCTACAGCAGTGCTTAAGAATGTGGTGGTGTTTTTTCAGTTCATAACAACTTTGCTTTTGTTTGGGGGATGTTTGATGGCCTTGGGAAAGAAGCCAAAAGTAGAACCCAGGAATCCTGTCTCTGAGGCAGCTGTGTTAAGGACTGTCCCACATACCTCCTTAAAGCCAGTCAGCATTTTTGGGTATTAAAACGACTTCAGTTTGCACCAGAAGCTCTCAGACATTCTTTAGATTAATGTGAATCTTAGCTATTAAAAATGTTTTATCATCAGTCATGCACCTCCAGCTTCCTAGTACCAGCTCTGTTCCTCAAGTAGGCATATTCCAGAATTTTTTCTTTCCCCCATCTGTATTTTGCTGCATTCTATGAAAATGCCATCAATTGAAGTAGTTTGTTAGTTTGGGATTCTCTTTTCACTATTTACATTGCAGTTATTCTCTGCTTTACTTCAGGTCCAGGTGAACTGACCCGAGTGTAAGTAGTATATATAACGCTATGACAGGAAACCAGTTGCTGATGGAACGCTAAGTTTTTCTATCTTTATCCTGGAGAAAAGATCAGTAAACCAGTAAGTTATGGAGAAAATAGAAGTTAAGAGAAAACTTCCAGAAGAGACTAAATTCAAACTTCTAAGAACTTCCCTGTGATAGTTCTTCTCTCCTAGATGAGAGAACCAGACTCCAGTGGGATTTGGAGGACAAAAAGGGGACAAGATATGCAAGGGAAGCGGGAGAAAATGAATGATTGTTAAGGAATGAGTCAGTTTTTAGACCTGAACTGATGTATTTGGATATGAAGATTTTATCATGGAAGAGATTCTTAATGAAGAGACAGAAATGAGGATACAAGTTGAAAGAAGACAGCACTATTGATTGTGTTAGAGGATGATGATGGTAACAGTGGAAGTTGAGGGGAATGGGAGGCAAGGAAGGTCAAGTGATCAATAGACCAGTACACTATGGCTCTTTTGGCTGAGGTTTTTTCACATTGGTCATTTGTGTTCTGATTTTATTTCTTTTTACTTTCAGAAATTAGAAGAGGTTGCTCTTTAGGCAAATGACTTTATTGTAAGCAGCTTACATTTTTTCTTTTCATCCCTCAGAAGCCGCTATACCCAATAATAAAATCACACAAGACAGTTCAAGGCCATTTTAATTAAGAAGGTAGTGTGGATATACTTTAGCTTGATTTGGAATGACTGTAGCCATCAGACTATTTGTGATACTGCTGTGGAGTCTAGTCTGCTACTAGTCTTTTCTCACTACCTGACTTTTAGAAACAATTACTGAAAAATAGCATGTGGGTATTTTTCAGAGAAATAATGTTCTATCTGAACTTTCATTTTGAAGTATGTTATACACTTCAGACATCTGGTCTTTGGAGCTAAAGCGCTGCAGGATCATTTGGCTTTTTAGTGCTTAAATAGCAGATGCACATGAAGCCATTGTAGTAAATTGAACTTAATATTCAAGCCAGTACGCTGATTTCTACAAGTGATGTTTATTAGTTTCATAAAGGTGCTAAAAAATAAATTGAATTTTGTAAATTTGTACAAAAGTTCTGGTCACTTGCAACTCTACTCCTAGTAGTCAGTCAAGAGTAGAATTAATTCTAACAAATATGAACTTATCACACTTTTTAAAAATCAGATTGTAGGCCAAGAAATGTGCTAATATGTGACTTTCCTTAGATGTTCTGCCTAGTTTTGAACTTTTTCTGAAGTTGATTTTTCATTTAAATTTGGTAGTATGGCTGTGTTTCAAATAATTTCTGCTATTTTGTCCTTTTTCTATAGGAGTAAGTAGTGCAAGTAAAATTTCTGAAGTGTGGTTCTTAATTCCAAATATACAAATACATGAGTGCTGGCTTGGGGTTTTTTTTCACATGAGCAATTGCTATGGATATGCATATAAGCATGTCATGGATCTGCTGGCCTGTATAAGCTGAAATAAGACTGACTGAAGCTTTTGACTTGTGTATCAAAGGTTTTTTAAATGTTTCCTTATTTAGCAGACAAATTAAGTAGTGCATAAATAGACCTAGAGATGAATCCATACAGCATCAATTCCCTGAGCAGCTCAGGATTTATTTTCATGTACTGTTTGCTGTATTTATTAATGAGTAAATATTTTTCAATACACACTTTATGATTTTTTCAATGTAAATTGCTCGGATAGCCACATAACTCCTGTTTTAATGAGTTTTGCCAACTAACCCATTATTCCTTTGAATTTTCTCAAGTGCCCCCAAGATTCTTTCAAATGAAGAGTATAGCTCCTGTCTCAATGACGGGTGTTTCAGATTGGCTACTGGTGTTTTTTCTGGTTTTGTAGTCTGCAGTGTGTGTCTCTCTATATATCTAGCCTTTAAAGCTTTATCTTTGACCTGCATTTTGCCATTTATATTTAGTTGAAATAAAGATACAGTGGAGGCAGCCAGCATGTCAGTACTTGGATGAGACTGAGCAAATAGAACAGAAAACATGACATGACTTAATTGATCTGTTATCCTTCAGGGAATACCTTTAAAAGAAATGATTCATCTTTTACCTTTTCAGTGCATTGCTTGTGTATTTTCTGCAGAGGTCTCCCAGCAGAAAGGCATGACAGAATACTCAGCTTATACTTGTAGGATTAATTCATTTATCACAAATAAATAATCTTACGTGTCACCCTACAGAACAAATGCTGGAATAAATCACATAGTAAGGCTTTGGAAGAATAATCTTAACAGTAGTTTAAAATGTAAAAGATTTAATGAAATGTTTCAGCACAGCATGCTTTTGGGGGAAAGGGTTTATAACATATCCAGAGTGTTTATAATGAAGTATTTCTCATTTGACTTGGATTTTAGCACTTTTTTTTCTTTCTTTCTTTCTTTCTTTCAACACTTAATTCTGCTCAGTTAACAAAACATTATTGGCACCACAGGAAGGCCCATCAGAATTAGTCTGTATCCTCATAATGTGAGTGAAGTTAAAGTGACAGAAGCTCCAGGTCAGTGAAATTACCTATTCTAGGAAATGAAAGTGCAGATGCCGTAAAAGAATAGCTCTATTTCATGGGACGTACACAATTCTAATTAAGAAACAAATTAGGTTATTTTTTAGAAGTAAAACCTGTACAAAACACCGATTTAGATAGGCATTTTTATCTAAGAAATATCAGTCTTGTGGTGATATTTCTGGGAAATCCTCCTCCCTTTAAGGGAAGCTGCTGTTACATATTTTGCCTGCAGTAGTTTGCTAGGGAATGAATCAGGAGAGTGGACTAGAAAAAAGGTTTGTACAGTCAGGTTGGGAGAACCTATGGAAGGATGACAAAGATGCTAAAGGCCAGCAAGTAATTTAGGACTGGTTCTCATCTTCCCATTATGAATCAGTGACTTAATAGCTTTTTGTCAATTACACTGAATTATAAAGTAACTCCAAAACTGCAGACTTGTGGATGATGTCTCTTTTCCTTTATCTTAGAATAACCTTAAATATTTTAAAATAACTGACTGAGCTAAATGTTAAGACTTTAATTTTGCAGTGTCCAGGCAGCTAAAATGTATCTGACAATATGTTCATCTACTCAGATTACAGCTAAATTGTAGCTGGGGTGGTCTCATCTACAAAAATTTTCAAAACCACAACTGTTCATGTAGGTCAGTGACCTCTTCTTCTGTCATCTGACAGACATGACCAGTCATCAGCTGACTCTAATGGTCATTTTTGATTGAAGTTGTTTAAAAAGTATAAGTAAGGATTTTTTTTCTAACTTAAATTCCTCTGACTTTTTGTGAGAAGAAATTATTCAGAGGTGCCAGGAGTGATTGAGTCTTGTGGAGCTCACTCTAACACTTCATAGGTATGTTTAATGTAATATAACATACTTTCCTGTAAGTATTGTATGGTTGTATGGGGTTTTGTGCGTGTGTGTTTTTAGGGATTTTCAAGGGTCTTTTCTGAAGACAGTTATCAAAGCTGTCAGGGTGTTTTCTATACGTATGCCTGTCAACATGCATCAGTTAATATTCAGGTGAGGAGGTTGCAGTAGAGGTAGTACAGTCTCTAGCAGTACAGCAAGAGAAGGTGCTGGCCTCTGAGTCTACCAGTTAGTGCAAAGAATGATGTTTGAAAGGTGATTAACACTTACTACACACCTAGTTTCTCTTACAAGATCTCAACTTACTTGTGAAAGTAGGAAGAGGTACCTACCTAGTCTGAGGGTAGATGAAGGAGTTTGTACTGAGGTGAGAGAAATGATGAGTGATTAGAACCTTTTGGGTTTTGATCTTTAGTCATGTTCACTATTTTCTGCCCCTGAGCTCTCAAACAGTGGAATTAATTCTATAAACTGTTTTGAACTGATACACAGTTAGAGCCGGTGCTAACATCCAGTCAAAAAAAAAAAAGGAAAAGAAAAACCCCCAAACCAACAAACCTTGTTGATGGCTACTTTTGGATGGGAGAATGTATGGACAGTTACTTTTGTTCATTATACCTGATACGTTTGAAACCATGACAGGTTGCCAAAATACACGATTGTCTCAACTGTCAAGGAGAATGCTTCAATGTTGTTGGTTTTCAGTGCAACCAGGATGAATTGATTTTGTTAATCTGAGTTACTAAGCAATTACTAAGCTAAGTCACTGTAACTATTAAGATACAGGGAATGGATGAAAATGCTTGATAAGATGAGGTATTTTGAGACCGTAAGAATGAAGGACTCTATTATGTACAATTTTCTTCAATGCTAGAAAAAGAGATGGCCATTCTAGCTAAATTATGCTAATAAAAGCAAATGGCATGATGTCGTTCAAAATATGTAGATAACTGAGAGCCACAAGAGAACCAAGGAGAGTGGATGTGTGGCTTCCTTTGCTTTAGTGTGAGATAAGTATAGTTACTAACTTACCTGGTTGTCAGCTAGATCCAGGAGTGTAACACCAAGTCCCACTGGCCTCTGCTGCTTGTCCCTCTTGACAGCTGGAGTCTTGTTTGTGCCAGGAGCTCCTGGGTCAGCATAGCTTTGCTATAGTCAGAGTTGGCACTACTTGCACCGTGGCTCTGCGGTGTGCTAATTTCCCTCAAACCAAGAAACAGTGATCCTGAGTGAGGGTCACATTTCAAATTTTAGTCATCAAACTTAGAAGACAGCGCTTGACAGTTCAGTATAGCATTTAGCAAAGCATATAATACAAAATCAGAACTTGTTACAAGAAGCATGTACGTTTAATTTCACTTTCTAGGACTTGAAATGCTTTTTCTTTATTGCTTCACCAATTCTGTTAGATGACAGGAACAACTTGCTCATGCATCTGAGTTGTCTACAGCTACAAGTAGCACAACTTGTGTGTTTGTGAATGAGCTTTTTTTTTTTTTTTTTAAAATGTGCATCTCTTGGCCAGTAACCAGAGGTACCAGCTGTAGAGTGAATAGTTGTTCACTCTTATTGCATAAAGGAAGCTGTTTTCTATTTGCAAAACAGGAAAGAGAAACTGAGCATTAAGAATTTTATGGTCTTGATTTTGATTCTATTTTTATGATGGGGATAGATTTCGGCCCAATACTGAAATGTTAACATTTGGCTCCTATTTAGAGAGTTCTTGTTCTGATAATCTTATGGAAAGCTATATTGTTCTACTTAGGTAATTTACTGCTGCTGTTTCACTTACAAAACTTCAGGCCCGTGTACTACTTGGGGAGTTGCAGCAGCATTTCTAGTGGGCTAACAGAGAGGCATTTTACTAAGGGACTAGGATATGTAATGACTTACTGTCTTTGGAGCTCGCAAATCAAAGTATTTCTAATACAGCCAGCTCACAGCAGGGCCATACAAGTATTTCTGCCTCCGGACCTAAGGTACATGGCTGTAAAGGAGTCTTTACAGATTTCTCTGATCTTGCAGCTGGGCTGATGGTTAAAAGCAAGTCAACTTTGTGTATACCGAGCTTTGCCTTTCCAGTGTCTGTTCAAAGTCTGATTAGTTTACTTCTCTGCTAACTCTTCAAAGGAAGCAAAATGAAAGCATTAAGATTATGGTGAGTTGTGCAGTGCAGAATTTTAATATAAGTACAAATGCAGATTTCAGAATTGGAATTCTTTTACTATGGTTCTGTTGTGAGGCTCCTTTGACTTGATTTCTGTCCAATAAATGAAACATTTCTTTAAATCCTCTAAACAATTTAATGAAGATTTCATCCCTTTCAAGAAGGAATCAAATTAGCTTTCAATTCTGCATTTCAGTAAGAAGCAAAATTATTTTAAAATGGGCCTATTGCTTTATTTTACAAAGGAGTATTTGTCTTTTGCTCTAGTCACTGCCCGACACAGTAAAAATTCATCCAGTTTCTTTTCTGCCTTGTAATAAATACACAACTTAGTAGTTCAGAATATGCTGAATACCTGTATGAACTTTCATCAGGGTTTCTTCACCTCCTTGAAGCTCAGGAAAACAAAAGGACTTTCTGTATATTCTAAAAGAATCTCTCAGACAAAGGGGAAAAAAAATCAAAACTTGGAACTTTCATGGGAAGTATCCTGCCTCCCTTCTCTTAACACAGGAGACAGGATTGAGAGACCTCCGTTACTCTCATCAGTAACTGGGCATAGGCGGACTTTTAGATAAGTAAGTAGGTCATACTCTTGTGTGGAGTAGAGCTTACTTAACTACTTGCAATTACTAATGGGAGGTAGTCAGATTTCCCATCCTCTTTCATATCTAGCCTGCTATCAGGCTCATGTTTTCATTTTTCAAAATTATTCATAAACATTTGCAATGAACAAAATCAGTGTGTTGTCTTGACAGTAGCTCAGGCAATGCAGCCACCTTTAAAAAGGCTTTTAGGTAACATTCGGGAGCAAAACTGGCTTTTTCATATCAGTAACAGAGTCACGGCAAATATACCTCTAGCAGATGGCTTAAGTCATATAAGCATTCAGTCAGGATAGACTAAATACTTGTCCTTTGAAGAGAAAGATTCTCATTGAACTTCTGGGGATGTGGAAGGTTTCAAGAATGATATAAAACCAGATGTTTGCCATTGCCCTAAGCTAAGCAGCCACATACAGCTCCTATTCTGTAATTAATGTTTACACATAAGGCAGAATTACTGCTGCATTAAAAAAAAAAAAGGATCAGACACTTGGGCTTAACTTTTGTGTTTTAATGGGTACAGTTGTTTTGAAGGCAACTATCAAACTGGTTTTGCAATAGTTTTGTTACACGTGTTTCCTAAACTGTTTCCTGTGTTGTTTTCCTTCAGGTGTCTGAACGCTTAAGTCAGCCAGGAGTAGCCATAGGCTTGGCTTGGACTCCCTTAGGGGGAGAGATCATGTTTGTAGAAGCTAGTCGCATGGATGGAGAAGGTCAGCTTACTTTGACTGGTCAACTCGGAGATGTTATGAAGGAGTCGGCGCATCTTGCAATTAGCTGGTTGCGCAGCAATGCAAAGAGATACCAGCTAACCAATGGTAAGTTGGGAAAAAATGACAATGTCTAGCTCTATTGCATTGTAGAGATTATATGCATCCATTGGCCTCTTATTGCAGGGATGCCCATAAAGGAAGCATTAATATTGCATGGAAATTAAACGTCCCAAAATGTGGTATTTTTCAGTAATTCAGCAGATTGTAACATTGCTGAGTAATAGTGAAGTTAACTCGTATTCGTTGTGGAAATGTATTAAGTGTTGCCTTAACAGAGAAAGGGTTTTCCAGCAGTCAGTGCTACACTGAAGATGAAATCAGCTCTAGAGTTCCGTTTTGTACTTCTTTTCCTGATTCCTGTCAAGCTGAGGTGTTAGTGGCCTGGGAAACAGGTGGGTCTAGGCAGAACATGAGTTGTCACTGTGGATTCTCCCACTCTGGCCGGTCCCTCCTTGCAATAACCTGGAAGGCTGTGGACAGCCTCTGAAGATGCTTCTCCTTACTTGTGGCAGACACTGCCTCTTACTCATTTTTACATTCAAGCTTTCCAGCAGTACTATTATGACATAGATATAGATACACAAGTCTGTAGTCTTCCTCTAAAACAAAGACACAGTTTCTGTTAAAAGTAGGTTTTCGTAGTCTTAAGTTTTAATATTGTGAGCATTAGTTGCGTTTGTATGGCTGCTGTTGAACTGCAGTGCAATAGGACTTCTAGCCAGGAAACTTTTAACTCTTTTGGTTTTTTGTTTGAACGTCCCAAGAGTTCCAGAAATGTGCTTTCTAGTTTGATCATCTGCTGAATAGTCATATAATTGTCCAGTCAGTATCTGTCATTATTTATGGAAGTTCAGATAGGTTAAATATGAAATGCTGCTGGCATTGACTGTATACACGTCTACCTCTCTAGTTTACACTCTTATGTCCTACAGGTTAAGTAAGGTGAAACGATGTAAATGAGAGATTTACTTTACAATATTGGCTAATGCTGGGTTTCTGTGGAGTGCTGATTTTGTGTTCTTTGCCAATTGACATTTATGGTTTATGACATAAAAATCCCTGAAAATTCTATGTAGGAATTCCTTGGTTTCTACATTAGTCCCTACTCTGAATTTCCCAACACCTGTGAAAGCTGAGCTCATTGGTTAACTTGTTATGGTTTTGTCTAGGCATCTGGATGTAGGAAGGCTTGCTGGGTTTTCTTTTTGTTTGTTTTCTAGGGCCTCTGCAATATAGTGTTGTTTTTTCAGCCTACTGTTAAAAATAGTGTTAAGACTTTTAGTTCTCTGGTGGGCTTTTAGAATAAAGACCAGGAACAAAATGGGTTTAGATTTTTCACATTCAAACCATTCTTTTTTTCCTTAAGCTTCTGGAAGTTTTGATCTCCTTGACAACACTGACATCCATCTGCACTTCCCAGCTGGAGCTGTCACAAAAGATGGACCATCTGCTGGTGTTACCATAGTAACCTGCCTTGCTTCACTCTTCAGTGGGCGGCTGGTGTGTTCAGATGTAGCCATGACAGGAGAAATTACACTAAGAGGCCTTGTTCTTCCAGTAAGCATCATTTGAGAAAAAAAGCTAAGTTGTATTCATTCTCCCTATTCTGGATATAAAATCTGCTTATAGCCATTTACAAAAGCAAAGTCTTGCTGGATCATTCCTTAGCAGCAATCCAGTCTCTTCTGGTGCAGCTGTAAGCTGATGGAAGCCAGCCTGCTGTAGTACTTTACCACTCATCTGTCTGCTTTGCATTTTATGTTAAAGCTAGCCTTGACACTGTTTTCAGGGAAAGCACATTAAAATGACTAGTTAGAAAGGAAACCTAGAAATCTTAAAATTCAAGATGGTTCCAAAATATGTATTGCAATCTAAACATGCTTCCTCAAACTATTCCTGCAGAAGTACCTCCACTTTCTTTGAAAAGTTGTTTCTTAAAGTTCTTACAGTAATTGCATATAGGTTACTCTTGAAACCATCTCTCTGCATGTACTTTAGATTCTTAAATTTTGTTCCTTGTATATAGTTAGCTGAATGGTGTTGCCATAAAGCTTTTTCAAAGCATGAGGGCAAAGGGAAGTATTCAAACAGATACAGTTTTAGTTTTAAGTATCAAATGGAGCCTGGCATAAGTGATTAAGCAGCTATGGGAGTTACCATCTCATACCAACTGATGGATAAAGGAAGGATGAAGCTAGAAAACAGTACTTTGTTCCATGCAGTAAACGAGAGATAACATGGCCAGGTAGCAGACTGGAATGATCTCTGAAACAGCATTCTGGTGATACTTAGACAAGATTGCCTGTTGTACAAGGCTCTAGTGAAAAATAAACTCTGCATTAACTCTGATCTGGTGCAAGTTCGCTTAGCTTCCCAAATAAATTGCCTTTATTGCACCAGTGACCAGATTTTGCCTACTGTTTTAAGGTGGGTGCAAAAATTAGGTATCTGTAAATACTAAACCAGGTTTACCTTCTTTCTGAATGTTGTCTGGAATCTTACTATTATTAGTAACTTAAATCATAGGAGCATGCCATTAACTGCATCTGCTGCCTGAAAGCAAGCACTGGGGTAAGTAAGTATGTAGCATTGCCCAGACTAGAGTGATCACCATGAGGATTTACGGTTCACTACTACCTTGTTTTATAGCAGCCTCAGTTTTGCCCTTTGTGCTGTAACACAAGGCTTTCCTTTCCTCTAAAGCATCGTAAAATTACAAGTTTCTTCTAGAAGATGGTCTTTAAGTAGGATTAGAAAAGAGTTCAAGGGGAAGAAGCTACAGCTCTGTCTAAAAGAAAAACTAGTTTAAAACCCCTCTTTACAGCTCATTACAAACTAACTCAAACAGGTGTCTTATTGAAGTGGTGCCTGTTTTTCTAGCACAAAGGCATCGTTGCAGTTTTGGAGCATGCGTTTGCTTTTCTGTGCGTTTTCTGTTGTATAACTCAAGGATGCAATGCCACACAATAAGTTACTTAAGACTATTTCCCGCCTAAGCCCAATAGCCTTTATCTTGAAAATCTTCTGTGCTAATATAGGTGCAGGATTTTAGCATGCCATATGAAAAAATTGAGTTAAGGCCATTTTTCTTAAGAACAAAATAAATCCTGAAACGTAATGACTTTTCCACTATTGATATTCTTGTACCTGCATTCCTAGATTAATTTTTAATTTTTTGATTTTTTTTTTCCCTCTTGCTATTAACTGTTATAGAAAGGGTACTGTAGCTCATTAAACATATAATGAGCTAAAACTACTGTTGCATTTTTAATTGCTTTCCTAAATGATTGGGGGGGGGAGATCCTTTCATTAAAATTTAACTCCTGATGTGATTTGTTAGAATAATTACTTTATTAGATTAGTGTCATGGATTTTTTAGATATATTTCTTCTCCTTATTAGGTTGGGGGAATTAAAGACAAAGTCCTAGCAGCACACCGAGCTGGACTGAAGAGAATTATCATTCCTCGAAGAAATGAAAAAGATCTTGAAGAAATTGCAGTGAATGTACGGCAAGATTTGACTTTTGTTATGGCAAGCTGTCTAGATGAAGTTCTTAATGCAGCTTTTGATGGAGGATTTGCAGTTAAGCCCAGAGTTGAGCGTCTGAATAGTAAACTTTAAGCAGACAGGCTGAGATTACTTCTGTATCAAATTTAATAGAGATCAATACCAATCAGCTATATATGTATCAAGTATAACTATGAGCTAAACCTGATTGTTTAAATGGGGGTGTAAATGCAATCAAAATAAAAATACTACTTCTGCAGTTAACAACCTGAAACCACATTTTAGAGGCATTTGCTGCTTTCTACTATCAATTTCCTGATAGATTCAAGCATAAGAAAGCTGGAGCTGTTGAGAATTCCTTAGCTTATCTGGCATATATGTCTATAAATGTCAGCAGCTGATTACATCTTTTAAGAGGACACACCCACAAACAGGGAAGAATATGCAATTCTGTGAGCTATATTCAGAGAACACAAATTGCAGCAAACGCAGCACAGCAGGAGAGTCTAATAGATGCGGTTGTTACCAAAAAGCAAACTGATTTAGCACAAGGGTTTACTCATTTAGGAAGCAATATTCACTATGCTAAGGAGCAGTAGCATCAGAGGAAAAACAAGGTTTCTGAAATCTAAAAAATATGCTTAAGGGATTTGAATAGAAGCAATATGGTCTAAATGAAGTAAGTCAGTCCTTTCTGCACTCAGTTCTAGTTTGTAGCAAGGTCAATGCAGACATCATTTTTCAAACCTAAATACAGGAAGCAATTCCAGAAGAATTGAAATGTACCAATTCTTGTGTAGGAAGGGAGATAATGCACTAACGTTCACATACACGCAGTTGTACTTACAGCACCAGAAGTAGGTGGAGCAAACCCCAAGACTTTATGAAAAAGCCTGGTAACATTTTGGAGGGACAAAGTACGTGTCCTTCATTCTTACCTGATATAAATCAACTTGATTCTGGATGCCTACGTTCGGAGTTTAGCCTATAAAAATTAAATCCATTTAAATCATGCCAAGAAAATGCTGGAGCATTAAACTGCATTAGGTGCTGCAATACTGTGAGTAACAAGGTTTAAGAGTCTTGTCAGTGTCCCATCTCAGTTGATAGCTTTGTCACTCATCTTCCCTTGAATGTTAGTGAAGATAGAAGTTTAAACTTATGTAAGATCCTTGACTTTCACTGTTTTATAGTAGGGTTGACTACAAGAGAAAACCTGGTATGTTACACTCTTCTTGCTCATTAATTCTGAAACAAACTCAGGTATGCTTATGAAATGCAAATTGTAGCAGTGACAAAAGCCTATTATAGAAACAGCCTATAAATCAAACATAATAGTTTGTTTTGCTTTCATTGCCATAGATTGAAAGCTGATTTGCCTGGAACATAATAGTGCTGATAGTAATAAATTCCCTGGGTATTTTTGCATCTGATGTACAAAAGATTTTACAACTCTCACAGAAGACTTCATCTAATAAAATGATAAAAATAAACCCGCCTTTTGTTTCCACTATCTTAAGAATTCTACTCTTAGTCATTCCCTAGCCAAGTTCCAAGTGTAAGAAGCAACAAACACAGAGTCTCAGAATACTTTCTGCCTTACAAAATACTTGAACACAAAAAGTGCAAAGAAACTAGACAATCAGTAAAACACCAGAAAGGTACAGTAACTAATGTGCTGCTTTGCCTTTAATCAAAACCAATAGGGGGAAAAAAATTCTTTACCAAACTTAATGCAGATCAAATAACAATCCTGCACTACTTTTTGCACTAGTGAGAAAACAGACATGCATGGAATTCCAGTGCAGTCTGTTTATACACGTAGAAAAAACTGCATTTTTTTAGAAATAAAGAGGGCGAGTACTGTAAAAAAAAAAGTTTCCACAGCAATTTCACTACAGAAGAACAGGGAGTTGCTCCCAAGAAAAGTTAAGCAATGACTTTCTGTCTGCCACAGCACTCCAATTTGTAAGTCTTGTCCACATTGGACTTTATCTGAAAGGTGAGGGTTTTAATGCCACTCTGAAGCTATTAATGGGCATTTACTTACAGCTGTTCATGTTCCTGCTTGCAGAGCTGACTTGTTATGTTACTTTGTTGAGATTACTTAAATAAAACTTAAGCATTACCCATTATAGCGGATAGTACAGACACACTTTAGTGCCTTTTCTTTTGCCTTCACTGAACACTGTCAAGAAGAATAACAATCTGTTCAAGCAGCAAGCCAGAACAGTAAAGACCTTTTAAAGTAATTTCAATACACTAGGGATTACTCTGCTCTGCAAGTGACAGTTAAATGGACCTGATATTAAACATGTGTCCCTCAGAATATACCGTAAGATAGCTAAAGCTTATCAAAGGTAAAAAGAAAGCAGTGATGGCTCCTTTCCTCTAGCCACACTATAAATTGTTACAGATAATAACTATCCCACTAGTGCAATTCATGCTTTAATCATAGCAGCTTTGAAAAGATACTGGATAATACAACAGTATAGGCAGCAATACAAAACAGTTCACCTGCTTTAATTTTAAAGCACTACTGCGAATAAGAACTAGCAAAATATGTCAAAACAGAACCCAAACATTAACATCCACATTTCGCAAACATTTTCCTTTTAAGGCTTGGGTTTTTTTAAAGGGCAATGAAAAACAATGGCGGTAGTGCTAGTAGACAAATGTGAGATCTACTGTATTTCACTTCATCTGTTAAAGACAAATTTGAATACTCTTTCCCAATACAGCAAAGTAAAATAGTACTAAAATAAATAGCTAATGTTAAGACAATGCCAGACTTTAATACACCATTTATTTTAGATAAGGTAGTAAACTGTACAGATGTCTAGAGTGTAGTTGACTTACCGGATCCTCAAACTCCTTAGAGGAGAGCCACGGAATGAGGCTTCTAATACTTTTGAGGATCTGAACCTAAGTACAATCTATCTGTTTAATCATTCCATCTGATGATGAACATCAGATGTTTTACGTGGATTTTTTTTTTCCCCACACCAAATGGAGTAATACTAGTTTACATCACAGTAAGTCAGCATACATTAGTTATGCTATAGCATTTGTCATCTGTAAAACATGAAAAAAAAACCTGTCTGACCATACCGGTTAACTTCTAAAGCTCACTACAAATGCAATTTTTGAAGTCCCCTTCAAAAGTACAGTTGTGATCTTCAGCCCATTCTAGCCTAACCAAAATCACTGCAGCTCAGTGCCACAAGGTTTGAAGATTCACAGTTCTTTTGGGGACACAACACAAGTTGAACCATTCCAAGTACAAGCAGCAGCAGAGAACAGTCTTACACAACGCATGTGCTAATGCAGCCCTGTTTGTTACTCCCTAAGCCTAAGTCTCAGACTGCAGAGGGTTCTTACAGGCTTTCAGCTAGATTTTCTTCGCACAACTGGAGAGCTGAAAATCAGATAACCTTGGCAGGCAAACTTCAGTCCAAGCCAGCCAGTCACGAGTGAGCAAGTGAGACGGTCAGTCAGTGTATTCCTCTAAAAATATCTGAAGTATTTAGCCAAGTTTCTGTCAAAGACCAGAAGACAAACCTGAGGTAAATGTAGACAAGCTTAATTAGGTGAGAATAATTACTGAATTTAGAAGACTGCAAACAATTGGTTGTGTATTGGTAAGGGAAAAAAAGCTAGATTGCAGGATTTTTTGAAGCTTTTATCTACTGTCACAAGGTACCAATACATGTTTTAAATGATATCTGTGCACAGTTTGAACAGCCTAAATAACAAAGTTTAAGGAGTGAAACTTACTACATGAAGCCAACTATTTCTGTAGTATTTTATTAATCCAGCCTGATGGATTTTATGTTCCTTACCTGTAGAACTACTTACCTCATCATGCACCAAAATAATAAGAACAAGAGTTGTCTTAACAGATCAACTTCTGATAAGAAAGTTAAGACAGTGCACAGTAAATAAACTGTATTTTAATGTGTTACAAAAGTAGTTAATAGCCAGACTATGTCCCCAAACAGATGTCCACTACTACTCGGTTTGACAAAGATTTCTTTCAAATAGCTTGAGATGAAACAGCTTTTCACCTTACTCTTTTTTCTGTCTCTATGTTTTATAACACAAATACCATATACATTCGTGGTTAAATTTTTCACATACAGGCAGTCTGCATAAAGCCCAATATCCTTCAAAAGCCTTTATGGCTGGTGAATCACACCTGTAAGAGATTATTTGCATTGTCATGTGTATCATGTCACTAAAATATACAAACATCAGTTCAAGACAGTTACTTTAGTAACAACCAAAAGACAAGACACTAAGCAAGAGTATCAATGTGTCAAACTTTGAGCTAAAGCAAAAAGCAAAAGGTGGGGTTTTTTTAATTGCCAGGTATTCTTTTAATGACAAATATAAAAAGACTGAAAACATCTCATTCTGACTGCCTTTTTTTTAAAAAAAAAAAACAACAAATGGTCTGGTTTTATCATTACAAATACTGTGTAAGACAATACCTTCTTTGTACTTCAAAACCAACAAATACATGGATGCAATCAAGTTTCTAAGCATCTCTAAATTTGAAACGTGAATTTTTATTTTTTTTTTTTAATTCGGAAAATTCTCAATAACTGTTCATTTTTGTTAGAAGATAACTCAAAGTACAACAACATCTAAGACCTGTTTTTAAAGGAGCTTTCTTTCCTGATACATCTTTGAACATAAGTACTCCTTTCGAGTTCAGTACATTCACAAAATAGCTCAATTAAGAACAGTTATCACCAATGAATTGACTACTGGAAAGAGACAAAATTTACCAAACATACAGAAATATAAGTTTTACCATAGCAATTATGCATATCAAAAGATGACACCTGTAATTAATTTTAAAAAGATACAAAAAAGAGAAAAACCTGAATTACAGAAAAGAAAGTCATATTTATTTAATGAAAAACTAGAAGTTAATAAAAATTAGCAAATACACAAAAAATATACACAAACAGCAGCAATACTATGTAGTGACTTACAAAGGGGGGGGG
>NW_010972528.1:8449848-8454566 GCF_000737465.1 Haliaeetus leucocephalus | reverse complement strand
CGGCGCGCAGGGCAGGGGGGGCAGGGGCAGGGAGGGAAGCAGCGGCCAGAGACCAATTCTGCTCAACATGGCTTGTCAGTCAAAGGGGGGAGGAAAAAAACACAAACAAAAACACGAAACAGTATCCTTTTCAACAGTACAATCAATCTACAAACAAGTTTTTAGAATTATTTTACAACATTTCCTGTAGAATCAATTCTTAATACAAAAGATGCCCGTTTTGGGTGTATATATATTTTCAGTGGTTTACTGTTGACTTATTTTAAATATATTAGTGTTACTACATGCAACTGCTTCCTGTAATTTAACAGCCTTTCCTCTTATTTACCTTCATATATGCCTACCCTCCATCTACCAAACAATTTGTCTGACAGTCAAAGATGGTTACCCTAGTTTCTGCTAAATTAAATGCAACGGTTTTAAACACTGGCCTGAAGAGGTTTGATTGCCATTTCAACACATGGATATAGTTACATTGATGCCTAAATTGCCATTTTCTGCAAAGAGCTGTGCAATGCTGGTGTCAAAGACTAGACAGTCACTATTCATAATGGCTGTTGCAATTCCCTCATGAATAGATCGAGGAGTTGCTTCCCAAGTCAATCGCCGCCTATGACCATTTAACTCAAGTCGATAAGCAAAGTTTTCTGCTTGCTTGCGTGTTCCTATCAGCTGTACAATTGCAAAGAACTGCTGGTGACCATCATATTTTTCCTGTTTCTCCAATACTAACATGAAATGAAAGCCAAAACAAGACTGCATCATAACCCAGTCAACAGCACCAGGAAGATTAATGTCTGTAGCAAGGAACACTATATCTTCTCCCTGAAGTGTTGTAATTGACTTATGTTGATGCATCAGATGTGGCATTACAGCATCCAGAGAACCTTGCCATTTACATGAAGCACCAGGACATGGACAGGAATAAGGCCTAAACTCACACAACTCCTCATGGTCTGCTTTTTCTGTGTGTGGCAAAGTTATCTCACATCCAGAAGAGGCATATTTACATGGGAATAGTACAGAATTGGCAACTTTCTCCATAGCCAGGTTACGAATGGAGCCCAACGGGCCTCGGCAAGTTGGACAGCACGTAAGTTTGGGGCGACAGTTGCTACAAACAAGATGGCCACTCTGACACTGAAGAATTGGTGGCAGCACATAGTCAAAACACACAGGACACTCAAAGAGACTAGCCAAGTCATTATTGGAAGCTGTAGTGCCAGTCAGTGCAGGCACCCTCTGTGATGGCGTACACTTTGAAGTACCTGTAGGTAGTGCTGTAGCAGTCTGACGGCTCATTTCTGTAACAGAAGAGAGAAAAAAGAATGAGTATCTAAACACATTTTATTTTCCTCTGCAGACAGTATTTCTTGATTTACAAAGAAGCTTCAAAAGAAAATAGATACAAATGAAAGCCAAAAAACCATGTAAGGCAAACTGTGGCTACGTTACATGTAGAGTATCAATTGTGCTGCATACAATACAGACACTTGTATGACATGCAAATTTAACAAGTGAAGAAGTTCTGCTAATTATTTTGAAGTGGAATTTACCTACTGGAAGCTGTAAAGACTGTAGCTAGTAAAGACATGCTGAAAATGAAACCGAAATCCTCGAAGTTTGTTGTTCTTGTTTTCGTTTTTTAATACTGCATTTACGAAATACTCCACCCGGATCACTTTTGTGTAACAACTAGGAGCACTATGGAACAATTCCGGCTAAATTTTAACTTGCTGCGTATGTAGTGAGATGAGAAACCAGCCATTTTTAATGAAAAAATTAACTTCTGGATATGACCTTCTCAGTAACCATAGTTACTATATACTTTTTTAAAAAAACCTGAACAGTAGCAAGGAAAAACATAGCTAAGGAGATTACTAGACTGCTTTTTTTCCTGGGATAGGACAGTGACTGACTCTTCATTTTCATTACTCTGTTACTAAGGCCCTTACCTTGTAAAGTACATCCATTGCTTCAGCTTCCTGAACTAAACCATTTGTGAAGATAACAGGAAAGAAAACCAAAGCAATTATTTTATTGAATTTCCCAAATAAGACAAGAAATTCAAAAGATTAAATTTGAGAATTGTAACATATGAAGTACTCCAACATTTCCCGTAACTTGAAAAGGCACTGTTGATGAAGTTTTACATTAGTGGAGTTTACACTGAAGTTCTATTCTTTCAAATGCCCCAGATAAAAGTTAGCAGCAGTCTTACCAAACAGCTTGCTCAAGCATTCAACAGATGCACTAAATGTGCCATATTGCTTAACATGTTATGGATGCTACACTTCTTCCTGCACCCCCTAACTCTCCTCTTTCTTGTACAAAAGGAATTACTAGTCCTACCAGAAAAAAAAAAAAACATTCCATTTTGAAAAAATTAACCTTACCTTTGTAGGTTAAGGAAAGTTAAGTAAAATGCTATTCAAAATTGGCTTCCATTACACACTGAAATTCTCAACCACCTTAAGTATTTCTCTGCAAGTACACCAGCTCTGTATCCATCACATATGTATAAAGCTCTCAAACCTCATCTTTAATCTCCTTGCCATCTGACATAGGAATATTAGGCAATAGGCAAGCTTCCCATATTTAGCATCATTTCACCCACAAACTTACTCATACTTGGACTAGATACCTCAAAGCAGCATAGTGTGCATGCTTTTGCAAGACATGCACTGTTCAGGGCAAGAAGTGAAGGAACAAAGAGGGATTCCAACATACAAAATAACTTAACCCTTGACATTCAAAAAGTAATCATAAGTAAGCAACTCCAAATTCTTCTACAGAAGCCCTTCTCTCCAGTCCAGAGCTAGAAAAACATGAGTGTCTAGGACTTGGTATTCATTCATTGATTTTGTAAGTCTCGCATGCCCAGTAACAGCATCATCTTGCCCCTCCAAAGTCTCTTCCTTCATCTCAGCCTTGTTGGACTAGAAATAATCCAGTTCCCATCTTCAGAAAAAAAAAACCCAAACATACAGTGGTTTTCAATGCTGGGCCTTAACTGATACTGTAGAGATACGACACAAACGATTTTATCTTTTGGCCTTATTTTCCTACTGTAAGGCATTCCAGCTTGAATGAAAAGTTTAAGATATCTGTGACAAATCAAATACATGTTCTGGGGAAGTGATGCCACAGCAGCTTATTGTGAGGGGATTCAAATGTGATAAGGCCTTTGTGACAACTGAGCACTGCTCCTATTTTTCCCCAACATCCATAGGTGGGAGGCTCATGATGGCACACTGCAGTTCTACGCTCTAGAACAAATGTACACAGAGAATAACTGTACACAGAACAGATTCTGATCACGGTATTCGCTTGGAAAGAGCTTAGAAATCACATGCATGTTCATATGTAAAATTCTAAAAGTGTTTCCCTTCCAATATTGTAAACACACACATTTCAGGAAAGTTTGTGTGTGCTTCATCTTACCTGAACCTATATGTCCTGATCCAGGGATCCCCAGTAACCCACAGATAAGGCTTGTGAAAGCCACTGTGTTAGACCAGTTCCCTAGGCAGTCTGACGAGCTCAGTGAGCTCTGGTTTCTTTAATTACACCTCTCGGAGCCCATTCAACAGTTAAATTAAACAACCTACAAACTCTGCAAAAAGACCTTACGCACAGATGTACTTCCCAGTTAAGCTTTCTAAGCTATGGAAGTACTAGAGCAAAGAACCGTATAGCCCCTATTATATCACCGTTTCTGTATGTGACCAGCCTTCACACACACCTTCTGCAACCAAAGACCATCCAAATGAGCAGGGAAGGAAAATGAGCAGGAATCTGTGAACCAGACCACTGAGATTAGCATGCAAGGAAGAAACTGGATAAAGCTATAAACTGTAATTTACCAAGCCTAAACCTGCCCAAAGCCTGCATTTTCAGCACTCTTGTTAACACAAAGATGAATAAATACATCATGATGGAAAAGTCAGAGAAGTTCATTTTTCATAGCTATCTTAAAAACTACAAGTTAATCACAAGTAACAGTGTTAACAGTGTAATAAATTTAACCCACCGAACTGTCAAAATCATACAAATACAAACCAAGTAAAAGCAACTACAGAACTGGAAATAAAGTTTCAAGATTTTTTTTTAATTACAAAAACACTACTACAGGTTAAAAGCCCTACAGGCAATATTTGCTATCTTTTGTATTTGTTATCTTTGTTTGCACACACTGGGAGTAAGTCTCTAAGCAACACTGACAAACGTAAGGTACACTAGGTGTCATTTTCCAAAGTGTTAGTTCCTACAACACAAATTATTCAAAAGGCTGTACAAATTTGAAAAAGTTTAACCAACCAAGAGTGAAAAGGGAAAATCGTATTTTAAGATTTCCTAGTTCCAGGTCAAGAAAACCTCTGTCCTTGATGACATCAGAACGCACAGGCCTGTTGATGAACCTATTCCCAACACCGTTCTGGGGAAGGGTGAAATACACACGCCGTCGCGATCTCCCGAGGGACGCGACCTCGCAGCTCCTACAAAACCGGCTTAAAATACTGCGCAGAAGGCGATTTAAGTCACTCGCTACCTTTCCCCTTGCTGGTTTTACTTCCCGGCAAGCACGCACACAAGGCTCCCTTCCACGACTGGCGAAAGCTGGAGGCAGGTCTCCCCGTCATAGGGAGCGAATGAGCTCATGGCGTTTCCGCGCAAAAGAGAGGGGCTCTTCGGGGCAGCGGCCCCTCCCGGGCGCG
>NW_010972528.1:8448034-8449506 GCF_000737465.1 Haliaeetus leucocephalus | reverse complement strand
GCACCGCTCCCTGCTGACCGACAGCGCCTCTCCTCCGCGAGAGCCGCCCCGCAGAGCGCGTTCCGCCCTCGAGCCACCGCACCGCCTCCGCCCCTCCTCGCACGGCGGGACGGGAGGTCGCCCGTCCGTCCGCCCAGCTCCCCTGGCGTGCCACCGCAGAGCCGTGCCAACGACAGCCGTAGGTCCTTTACACGTGTCACAACCAGGGCTTTTTCAGGGGCTTACGGACTGACGGAGCTGATCATCCTCCCTAAGTAGCTGTTTTTAAAAGCTACGGATCCCATTCAAAACTCTTCTAACACATGGATTTCACTTCCTCTGCCTGCTATTTCAAGGGTACTGCTCAACTTAGCGTTTTCCACTGCGGATCTGTAAGGTACCCATTCCAACAGGAATCTTCTCCGTTCGTATAATGATTATTCAATTAAGGAAAAGCATTATAATCTCATGGAAAAGACAAGACACCAACAGATTCAGAACAACGTGGCACATTCGAATATCCACATGGACTATTAAAAAAGTTAGAGCAGTTTAAGGTTAAAGGAAATTAGTTGGAAACTAAGCCAACACGCTTGCATGATGCACATGCTGGGCTCGGAAAAGCTTCAGACACCATTCTAGAAATCACATCTCCTGCATTTCACTAAAATATGGGACATCTTTGATAAATTCAAGCTAACACCATCCACTTCTCCAAAATCTTCACTCGTATCAAATAGATTAGACTTGGGTTTAACGTTTGAATTTGCTTTTGAGAGGGTAACTGAATATTAGTTTTGGAAAAAAACCACAAAACTTCTGTATAGTCACCTTAGTGGCTGGAAGGGGAAAAAATAATCTCATATAATGCTGAAGAGTGATGCAAGGACAGAAAAAAATGCCTTATCACAAATGTACATATGTGATGCAATAAAATCTTCCTTCAATCACATTTCAGAACTAACTGAATTCGGAGACTTCCATTCAAAATGTATTCTTAATGCACTACAGCCATCAACAAAGTAATACAAAACCTTTCAACTTTTTCAACTGTACAATCGTATTTGAAAATGAGACTTTTTAAAAAACAGTACCCTCTTAACAGAGCACTGGGAATAAGAACATTTCATGACAGTGTTCGAAGTTGTGAAAAACACTGACAGGTTACTTTTTTCAAGATCCGAAATAAGCCAAAGAATGTCAAAACCCAAAAGCTAAATGAACTGTTGAAAATACTCATTAAACAGGCGTAAATAAGAACTTAAAAGAAGACACAGAAAGATTAGCCAATATCATCAGATATTTGTACAATTCAATATTGATAACTTCAATAAAATATTATAAACAGTATTTTGTAAAATATTATAAACAGGAAATTGAAAATATTAAAGAGTCACCAAGATTTCTTTGGCGGCAGAAGGGATGGTTTCATGACTGCAGCAGAAAAAAAGTGTGTGTGTATTCGGGGGGGGGGGGGGGGGGGGGGGGTCGCC
>NW_010972528.1:8436120-8448024 GCF_000737465.1 Haliaeetus leucocephalus | reverse complement strand
GGGGGGGTGGGGGGGTGTCTACACCCATATACAAGTATACACAAAGTACCTAATGCCATGCCCAAGAAACTGGAAGTGGTACTGACACAGAAGTCCCAAGTGAATATTATCTTGAGAATGAAGGTAATTAAAAAGCACACTTTGTTCCAATTAAAAAGGGGCACCAGTGTATTTTAAGTAGGGAACTTTCTCGCAATTTTTAAAGTAGCATTAGGTTAATTTTGTATTAAAAATTCTTAGGATACTGTATTTTGGTACCATAGCTGCTCAGTTATAAGAAGTCTTAAACTGCTGAGGACAAGACGTATAGCATTATGGAAAAGCCAGCTTTTCAACTACGTGTACTTACTATTTCAGAAAATAACTTTCCAAGGAATCTACTTTTCCTCTGTCCCCTCTTGCACTCATAATCGTCAACGTACAGCAAAACAGAAGGGAAAAAGGTTTTAGCAGGCTCTAATGAAAATACTGTATACTGCCCTCACCACCACCAAAACCACACTTCAGCAATCAAACATATATAACATTGTGTTATGCACAAGTGTCTTGGAGAACAGCTTGTGAATATTTTTTTTAAAATTCTTTTTAATTTCTATTTAAATTTTAAAAGACATTTTAAGGCCCAAGGTTCTTCCATTTTGAAGTCTATCAATATATCTCTCACAGCTCTTGGGAGATGTTATAGATCACAAAGGCCTAGCATGGTTAATATCAAGTGCACGCCTGCTCCTGCAAATCTGACAACATTGGACACAGAATGTACATCCCTGCTCTGTAGGTACACAGCCTCTGTACCTACTGGCCTACCTAAAAACTTTTAGAAGACAGTTCATGACATAAATTATTAATCAACTATGTAACACAATTTAGTCTGTATACACTCCGGTTTTGATTCATGAATTATGAATTTTTTTCAACCCTTCCAGACACTGTTTTCTTTAGTGCCCTTAACTATATGCTATTCATTATTTCAGACACCTCAGGGCTTCTCTTTTCCTGCATAATAACCAAAAGCCGAAGCAATCCAATATAACAGAGTAATATAAAACAAGACCAAAAAATTTTACAAAAATAAGGCAAGTCTCACGATTTCCTTTTCCAAAATGTCATCTGACCAGTTCATCTCCTCTTCATACAAAACTACTACAATTTCCACTACCTTGTAGAGACCCAGCCTGCCTGAAATCGCAGGTAGTTTTTTTTCTTGCACCTCGAGACACTCCCTCCCAATCCCTCTTCCCAATCATCAGGAAAGGAAATCCCAGTGGATTTATATAATCATGGAATCAGCCATCCTCTTCGTGGCTACCTCTGCAGTGAACCACCAGACCTTAATGCTCAGTGTTTCTGATGCTATCATATATGTTCTCTTGCGCATAATATGATCACCAATTGAGTCACTGCTAGTAGGCAATCCAGGTCTTCTCCAAATTCAATGCATATTATGTGACAGATGCAGATACAAAGAGCATATGTAAACACAAACAATATTATTATGCCCATCAAATTATAGTGACCTGTTTCTAATCCAATACAAAAACTTGAGCCTTGGCTAGTGCTGTTTGATTACTGCTTCATCACTGTCATTAAATATTTCTCCTGCCTATCTATGCCAGAATATTAAACATCAACACAGGAGGTGTTTTCTTCTAGCCACCAAAGATTTTCTTTCCAACAACTTTATAATGTAAAATTAAGAAGGAACAGTGTCCTACAGAAAATATAGAACAACCACATAAAAATCATATTAGCAAGCAACCACT
The DNA here is from genome assembly GCF_000737465.1 of Haliaeetus leucocephalus. Taxonomy (NCBI): domain Eukaryota; kingdom Metazoa; phylum Chordata; class Aves; order Accipitriformes; family Accipitridae; genus Haliaeetus; species Haliaeetus leucocephalus. Next base: position 8,446,261 of record NW_010972528.1, on the reverse strand, counting down.
ACCATGACTATAGCATTCATTTCTAAATGCAACAAAGAACTTCAATTCTAAAAAGTGAATAACCTGTACTCTAGCCAACTGGAGTTCTCCATATTCTAGAGAATCAAGATCCAAGTTAGCATGGAATATCGGAGACTATACTGCTATGACACTCCAGTCTTGCAAAGAAAGACAAGCTGAGGAACAAATTTCAGAGAAAAAAACAACTGATAAAACCCCAAATTTCATTCTAGAATGAAAACTAGAAATGTCTGATCAATAGCAAAAACCCGCGTTTGGACCACTCACTCTGTACTATATAAATCAGAGAACATCCCAGCTTTCACATGTCTTATAATTATACGTAGGCATTAAGTAAGACAGACGGGTTTCTTGTGTACATTGAGACCATCAACAAATTATAAAGCAAAATAGGATGCTTATCTCCCCCATCCTTTGAGCTTGAAAGTACAGAAAGCAGGACGGAAAGCAAAAGCTAGGGGAACTATAAAGGAAATTCCTGAAAATTCAAGCTATACTAAAAACAATTTATCAAATGCCACTGCTAGAAAAAGAAAATGCAGCAATAATTTAAATAAACTGGTATAAGCAACAATAGCAAAAATTATTGATATGTGGTAATCTATTGTAATAAAAGAAAGTTAAGCTGCAAACTAGCTAGTGAAACAACCTTTTCCGTTATATATAGTTAAACAAAAATACAGAGAAAAAGAATCATTCTTTAAATACAAATCAAAACCAAACACCTGCATTAAAAAATCATGGACCACTTCCAAACTGGACTTTACCTTATTTTTCATTTTTAAAACCAAGCAAATAACTTATCTTGCTGACACTGCCAAACACTACAGAGGTGTGAAGATGGTGATACAGAAATACTGCTCAAAGCTGTATACTGCACACTCTTGCAGTGTACCTGAAGTGGTGCTCGGTGACAAAATCCTTCTCTTTTCTCTGTTTGCTAGCTCTGTATCCTCAATGCCAGTATCAGTAGTCAGTCAATGGCCAGAGCCTTCCTTGACATAGGACACCTGAACCTACAGAATGATAAACTATGGTATGAACTCTAAAACATAGCAGCTGTCCCACACTAGCTTTCTCAGATACCAAACTGAACATGCCTTTCTGCAGCCTGCCATAGTTTGAGCACAGTAAAGCTAACTGAGATAAAGCAGAAGTACAGGTTTCAAAATAAAGATGGCAGAAACCACAGAATCTAACAAAATAAAGAAAAACTTCATATGAAAATACAGACAACTCTATGCAAACAATAGACAGGGAAAACATTTTATTTTTTAGTAATATCTAGTTTCCTTTTGCTGTGTACAGAACACACTGAACTGAGCTGCATCAGAATCATCTTCCAACAATAATTCAGCCCAGTAATTTCTATGAACACAGGTAGACAGTTTCCTCTTAAAAAGTTCCAGACATAGCATGTTGCAATAAAAAGTAAGGCAGGCATACAGAAGGATCAGCTACAAAGTGAATTAGTAACAGCACCAGAAAAAAAAGCAAGTTATTTTTCATGCTGTAACATACATTACCATTCGGAAGTTATCTAAAGCAGGAAGCACTTAATTCTGTTCTACAAGACATCATAGATGGGCTCTGTATATAATTACACTCTATTAGTTTAAAAAAAAAAAGGGGGGGGAGAACCCCCCTCCGTAAATGTTAACAGCAAATCCTACCGAGTGTGACAATTTGGGGGCTGTGTTTCTTTCCTCAGTCTGATTTTGCAAAAACTATATTCTTCACTGCATACTGTAATTGCCACACAATATTGCATCACCATTCCTGTGCCTGTGGCAGACACTGGGAAGAGGGTGTGGCATGGAAGTGCCTACCTTAATTCAGTAAGGCTAAGCTAAAAGAAATACCTGTACTTTGATGTGTCTTCATATACCAAGTCTTTCTGTGATAACTATTCCAATTCAAATTCAAGACTTATTTTATGCTCAATATTTTTCCGGCATAACTAAATAGTATTAGGGAGCAGACCATCAAAATAACCAGACCTGATCAACAGGGACCTGGCCTATAAAAGAGACTGATCACAACATTCAAAGTCGCTCTGTAGGAGGAGTCAGGACAGGATTACGTACGTTGACAATTTTTATAAAGATCTCTCCATCTCATGCATTGCCTAGGTTCATACACATTTCCATCTCAAATAATGTATTATTCTTGTTATCCTTAATTTGTTCTGTATTCCTGTGTACAGTCCTGATGACAGTGGAGCCCTGTGAAGAATGGCACTCTGACCTGTGGAGGGCAAACACGTAGGGGAGGGCTTGGAGAACTGAGATACTGATTCCAGAGTACAGATCTTGGTGCCCCAAGGTATGTCAAACATGAAATCTATACATAAGTACATCCAGCATCACAGAGCAGAGAGTAGTGACACTCGAAGCCTAACTTTTAACTTATCAGAAATTACTAATTTTTCAGAACTTCTAGTACTAACCTACGCTGAATCTCTAGTCATTTTGAGGGAGAGTTTTTCAAGGGTTTTTTTTGTTGTGTTGGTTTTTTTTAATCCAGATATTTAATCTTCAGAAGCAAGAACGCTTAGAAGAATGTCAGATAAGATAATGTCTTTATCACACACACACACAACACAAAGACAGTAAAACGCAGAACATTTCAACTGTAAAGGATCAAGTCCATATTTTTTAAATGGAAATTTCTGCATTCTGGAAGTAAGATTTTCTTACTATGGATACTTAATACAAAAGGAAAGCTATGAAAACCTAAGATGGGACTCAAGTTTTTGTATTTGGTGATATACTGCAGGTAGAAAATAAAGAGCACTGAAATTATTTATATTGTAACAAATATGAGAACTTAGTAAAAGAAGTGCAAAAACACCGTGGCATTTCCACACTTCTGATGGTTCCAAACTTTTCAGTACTTAATTTCTTTAAACTCCCATCTTCTATGTCTTGTGTTTCTACCACCCATTCTTTGATGTACGTGTGCCTCCATTAAAACCAATATGGTTTACTTAAGTGACTTAAGTTTTCCCGCTCATCAGTTCTGAATCAACTGTTTTTGCAGTATCATTGCACAAGGATTCAACTGCCACCATTAAAAATCTTTTTTTAAATCGTTATTACAGTGTTACTCAAATTCTCAAACTTAGCTACTGACAAGTCTACCATGGTCACACTCCTGCACAGAGCTACAGCTCTACTGCTTTTCATGAAAACATCAGTTTTTAGAATATGGCTTTATCTCACAAATAAGAGCACTCTTTCCGCAAGTATTATCAACCTTAGGCATATCAAAAATGCCATGGGTCGAACTGCTGACTCCACAGACCACCATGTTACATGAAAAGATTGAGCATTCCTTGAAACCTGAAAAAAAAAAAAAGGACTAGAGCAGTAGTCTGTGGCATGGGAGAACTGGGTTTAGTTCCTGCTCTGTCACAAGTTTCTGAGTCACCACAGGAAAGTACTTCCCTGCCTTTTACAGGTTTTAAAATACCCTAAGTAGCTGCAAGTCTCAGACATTAATGCAAAAGGGAAAGAATTAACCTGATAAGGATATTAAATTAACTCTGTAGACCCTATTCAAATTTACTTCAGGTTAGTAATAACTAAATAGCATTATACACTAAAGGACACTATGTTAAATTATTTAACATCTCAGTTTTTACAGCCAGCGATAGTCAAACTTCAATCACTGTTTACTTTCCAACTCCTGCTCACATATGGATAACTGCCCTCTGTTCATTCCAGTATTTTGTACATCAGAGACAAATTAGGGAGACATTGGCAACACCCTTCTCACTAATTCTGTTGTACCTAATCTGAAGGCCTCCTTCTAAGACATCAACTCCATATTGACATTTTATGGAAAGCAAATAAAGTAACCGTTCTTTAGAAGGATCCTTGTACCACTAAAAAAAATTCCCTCAGCTTTCTTTGTGAAGATCGTGCTAACCAGCTTTTGAAGGAAGTGATTGAAATTCAGCAGAAAAAGAGCTCTCAGGCAAGATAATTATATGTTCTTTTATTGCCATTAAATTCTGATCAGGTATATCTCAAATGCTAAGTAAAATGCACCCACTATTTCACTTATTTGTATTGCTTGGGAAATGCTTCATATCAGAAGTCAGGCCTGAGTCTGCATCAGAAAATAAAACACAAGATATTATAAATGGTTTGGAAATGACAGGAGTAGATGTATCTTTCTGCTACTTCATGCTCTCTTTATCAGCACTTTCTAAATTCAACACCTATCACTATGTCTTTCTCTGCAAAATATTGTCCTCTCTTCTGTTATGTAGTTAAATCAAAACTTGAATCTATGTTGCAGTGATAAATCTCAAACATCAAATCCTAACAATGACTCACTATCTAGAGAGTAACTGTAAACTTCAGTACTTCTCAGTCTTTTTCTTTTACAGGAGTGTTACAAAAATGTATTAGGTTGAAAGATCAAGCATTCAAAAATCAGGAAATAAAAAAATTAAAGTTTCACAGGCAACCCTACGTCTACTTCCTCATATGCATATTAAGGAACAGCCTTCATGAAATAATCTTTTTCCCCACACTAAACTCCTTGAGTAGTTGAGCACCTGTAGATCCATGGAAGATTTGTGATTGTACAAGGAACAACAACTTTTCCTTAAAAGGAACACCTGATTTTAAAAATAAAGCTATTTAGGGCAGCAGCTGGTTTTAGTATGCATAAAAGTGCTCTTAAAATCACTGCTTTACAGGCGCTGTTTTAGAATAATGTCCGTCTCAACTTGTATTATGGAATGCATACTTTTTATTTGTAAAATTTCCTTTCTAATGATTATACTTGACATAGCACAAAGCCAGACTAAAATTTTGTAGTACACCATCAACATCTGCCAGCCAAATTATTCCCCAGTCACACCTGTGCAACCAGTCTTCAAATTACACCCTTAGCATACTTGCATAATCACACAGATATCAGCCGTGTAGAGATGAACCCTGCACAAATTAACTCTCAACTGCATTGACACCTTCATGCACAAAAAAGGGGAAAAAATTCCATGAATGAAAATAATTTTGTGATTCTAATGATTTTTATATATATATAAAATACATATATATGTGCATATATATTTCAAAATAAACAGTCATTCAGAAATCAGATTAGTTGAGCAGAGCATTTTCACAGCTTTTACAGAACTGCACATGCACATAAGAAGGAAGAAAGGAACAAGACTTAAGGCTCATACGTAGGCAAAAGTGAACAAGTTTACATGAATTTAAAAACTAGCTTTAGTTAAACATGCAAAGTTTATCTTGTGCACCTTAGAGTGGGGTTATATATGTGTCAACACACAAATGCATATCAAAGCATGTTTCAAACATTATTTCCAAAACAATATTAGGTAATTTAAGAAGATTAAAATATCTGATCATAAGACTGTAGCAAATTCTGAGTCCTCTGTCTGGTCAAAAAAATGACAGGAGGTAGTGAGGTTTCAAAAAATTTGAGGACAGGATTAAGGTCTTGGTTCTAAGCTGCTACACAGAGTTATAGTCATTGTCTTTCAAAAAGAACATAGCAACATTACATGTTTTAAAGGTTCTTACATATTTTAATAGCACTTTTAAGAACTGCTCAGTTACAGTATTTCTTGAGAGCTTTCAGATACCATTACAAACAACTGAAGAAAATGGTTCATCTATAGCACAAAGAATAATCCACCAGGTACAGGCTCCACTACTCCAGGCACGCACACACAGTATGTCAGAGTGCAATTCCACCATTTCTACAACAAACAAAAAGCAAGCTGCCACCAAAATGAATGGTTATGCTGCCTGCCTTTTACCCATTAGTTTTCTCTCCCTTTAAGGTAACGTATTCAGCAAGATCAGTCTTGCACAACTACAAGAGTGCTTACACTGGCACACCAAGAAGACACCAAAACCAAGTTGGCAATGGAAGGTGAGACCATTCTTTCTTAGCTGTAAGCCTGCACTTACACTGATCCCGAGCACATCCACAATGACAGAGGATGACATCTCTTGCAGCAGCACTGGCTCCTACATTACCATGCAGCAAGCTACTCTGGGAAGTGAACCAGATAATAGTTACCCATTCCTCACGTGATTTGTTTTCAGCTAAACTTGGAACTAAAACTGACCCATTTCACATTCACATTGGTGACAGCAACACTGCAAGTTATCACTGGCAGCCTGAACAGAAACTGTCTTCAGCTACTGCAGAACCGTACCCTGGATGTGCCACAGCTTGTGCAGTGCTGCATCTTGTATTATTTCTTCTTCCCTAACACCGATGTGTTAAGAGCAACTAACCACATATTTTAGAAATATTGCTAACTGACTTTTAGAAAAATCATGGTAAAAAATAACTTCTAAAACCCCCTTCAAACTAGTAGCTACATCACATTTCAGCATAAAGCAACATGTATTAAGACTTACAAAACAGAACAACTTAGAAACCTCATGTTTCAGTTGTCATCCCCTTGGAAAATACAGAAGACATAGAACCTTCCCTCATGAAAGATCTGTAACACAGAGTAAACAGAAACGACAAAGATAAGCCTTTTAAGACACCTACATTTCTAAGCTAGACACCAGCTCTAGCAATTTTTACGTAAAGGAATTTATTTTCAAGCTTCCCCTCCTCTAATTTAACACTAAATTGTTTTAAAATACTCCTACTCCAGTTAAAACCTTTTCAACCTTTTGACAATCTATACAATAGCAAAATTTAATATACAATTTTCCTTCATATATAGTTTTCCTTTGACATATTTCATTTGGACACGTATTTGAAAATAACTCTTAAAACAGCATTCTAAATGCTCCTCCTTGACAGCATTCAAAAAACCAAACACAAACACTGAAAAACCACTGTGGTCTTTCATCAAAGACTAAATGCATTTTTGCTCCGTTTAGTACCATATGCAAGAACTTTAGGAAAGAACTTTAAAACATTAACTTAAAGACTTCATGCCACACAAACCAAAGTTCAAAGAACTGCTGTTTCACTTTAAAGGAGCTGATGACTAATTCTTTAAGCAGCAGAAGTTATCGCTACACTCTCCTTGTTTTTCCTCATGTCTCAGCAAGGTCATCAATTGTTACAAGAGAAGATAAAAACCTGTTTCTAGATAAGGCAAACAAAAAAGGAAATAATCAACAACAACTCTCTGTAGATGAATTTGCTGCTTTTTTTACATCAATTTCCCTGTACGAATATATCCACAGTAATTTTTTTAGAATGCATTTCCAGATACAAAAGGACAAATACAGTCTTCACCATTCAAATAGTATTTAATTCCCCACTGAAAACACAGCCAACCTCAGCTTCCGTATTCGGCTTCTACAAAGAGAAACAAGTCAAAATCAGAAGTGCATCATTTGGTTAACTGTAATTATCTAGCACTTTATCTGATTAAAGTACTGTGGAATTAGTAACCAAATCTCTCATTATTCCTGTGATAACACAAAGAATCACCATTTTATAGACTAACTCAAACAGGCATATATTTAGAATAGTTGTCCTGGGCATTACAGAAACATAGTACATAGTCTGGATTAGAAACAGAAAATATATACATATATGAAGTGTGGCATAAAAGTTAAGAGTATTAATGGGCCATTAAAGCCAGTTTTTGTCTTCTTTCTTTACCTAGTATAGTTCACAGCTGAACACACTATAGCATGATATAAAAAAACCGCAAGTCAATGACTTTGGAAGATTTTTGTTACATGCAATTAAATGCTAATAGGAAAAACTCAGGTAAACCTGCAGTAACATCTCACAGTAACACCACAGTATTTACGCATCTCTCTCCACTTCTAGTCCATGATGTGACACTGTACACAGAAGACATACACCAAAATTGCATTTTTATCATGACATTGTACCTTTAAGACACAAACAGTACATACACTTTGAAAAGGAGCAAATTGCTTACAATAAATTTTCTTATTAACAAAACAAAACATTTTATTAAGATAACAGTATGTCTCTATCTGTCCTGTATTTTTGTTAAGAATCAAAAGGGTATCTCTTACTATTCTTTTTTAATCACAACTAGTTTGCACTTTTCTCAGTGATGATTTTCCTTCAAAAACAAAAGCAACAAAAAAGAACAAAAATCCAGTAAAAATTATCTCCTGCATCTACGATGTTCGTGACAAATTTAAGACTGTAAGCTTCAGAGAAGAGATCCTAAGCTTTGGGCCCTAAGTGATGGTCGAGATGAACCAGAGCTTGCCAGCATCCTTACGTCACTGCTACTGTTCTCTGCAGCAGGTAGCACTTAATAGTACCAACCAGGGATTCAGGTAACTACAGTCAGCAGCTGGAAACACAATTTTCACTTTGGCTTTCTGCAGACTGGGTACATGCATCACAACTGCAGAACTGAATTCCTTATATGTGACCAGAATTTCAGATACCATTGATTTACCTTGACTATTCTGGTTCAGCTTACACCCTGAAAATGAGACAATCATTAAAGCAAAACATACACTGATAATCTATTTGGCAAAACTCAGTCCAACTTCTAAAGCTGACAGTTACAAGACTACAAATGCTATCACAAGCAGAAATAAAAAGCAAAAGCGCTTCTAACTTAAGAACATCGTGTTTCTCATAGGAGTTGCATGTTCCAGAACATTTCACGTGAAGACCAGAGTTCATAAAACTGTCCTACTTGATTTCTTTGAGTTTTCAGACCAAAAAGAGTTGCTGCTTACATGAACATGCTCATGCTCCCCCCTCTTCCGCATGAGAGGCAGGTATCTCTGACATCTGAGCAGTAGCTCTTTCTCAATTCACACTAAGCAGACAGCAGCAACTATACTCAAACCTAAATATGTAAAGTACTTGTGTTATTTAAAATATTTACCTTCCTTAGTTCACACCTACTTAGCTGGAGCCACTGAATTTCTGAGCTAACTCCTCTAGTGCAGTGTAATCAGACTACAGCATTAAAACCTTACCAACAGAAATGATAGATTAATGGGCAAGACACTTTGTCATGACATGCGCTTTCAGGACCAAAATGATCATCATTTCATCAGTTTCAGAATTCCTGGGTCACAACAGATTCCTAAAAATGTACCACTGGTGGATAACTTATCCTTGTGCTTTCCTGTATAATTTTTCACTGCTGTGAAAAGTGCTAAAGCTATTTAAGAACATTAGTTTCCACTGAAGCAAATGCAATTATCATTTCCAGCGCTCAATTTTTACATCAATGTTGCAGTGTAGAACAAATGATAAAAGTAGAACTAATTGATTTATTCTTTAGGTATACTCCCCAATGTATTTTCCACAACAGACAACTAGTCCAGAGATGCAAGTTTTATCCTAAAAGCCTCTGTATTAATCCACCTGTATTCCAATACCTCAAATCTTCTTGAAGACCAGCTTGAATAACTCAGGGTCGAGAAGAGTCCCTTCCATTTTTCCTCCCGCTCTGGAATGCAGCATGCTAGCCTCAGAGTTTAGAAGGGAGATAAACAGACAACTGAAACTATGTCCCACGTGTGGAATACCCCATGTCCTTCATGACCTAGCCCAATTAGCTGTGAGCTTCCTAACATCCATTCATCTGCCACGTTAAACAAACTAAGTCACTTTATCTATTTATTTAGCATATGAGTAAACTGCTTATTACAGAGAAAAGGTAGTATTCACCCAGACTGGCTGAAATACAGACTGATGAGGGAATATTGGAGAAATACTCTATGCTTACAGTTACAAATGAAACGTGAGCTTACAGCAAGTGTGCCACCAGTTCACCACTGGAAAAGAAACTTGGTTCTTCTCGTGAAGAAATACTTAAGAACGCTTTGCCTTTCCCTACAAACCCTATTGTTTCCTGCCCTTTGAAAACCGTGGAGAAGGGGAAAGAACGACGGTCTCCAGGTTTCTAGTTTCGCAGGGGTACCCGTGGGATGAGCTGGAATCTACCCCGCTCTGCGCTCCCACCAGATCAGAGACGAGGAAGACAGCAGCCTCCCCAGGAAACGTCACAGAGGGGCACCCAGCGGCCCATTTACTCCGGCAACCTGTTTCCCGCGGCGGCTGGGCCCGCCGGGGCGCACGCGGAGAGGGGCGCCGCTGGGGGCCCGGAGCAGCAGGCCGCCCCCGCCTCCCC
>NW_010972528.1:8435684-8435951 GCF_000737465.1 Haliaeetus leucocephalus | reverse complement strand
GGCCGGGCCGGGCTGGGCCGCCGCCTCAGCCTGGCACACAATAGCCCGGCAGAAGGGCTCGGAGGCGGCCGCCGCCCGCGCGGGGCCGCTTCCTTCCTCCTTCCCTCGGGATCCGCAGGCCCGGCCGGGGAGGAGACGGGCCCGCCGCGCCTCGCTCCCTCGGGCCAGGCTGCCGCGGCCCCCATCGCGAGGCCCGGCCGCCAGCAGGAAACCGGACGCCCAGGCTGCGCTTAGGCCGCGGCGGGGCCTTGTCCCGGACTACTCCTC
>NW_010972528.1:8435342-8435593 GCF_000737465.1 Haliaeetus leucocephalus | reverse complement strand
AGCCGCTCTCGCCCCTCCGAGGCCGCTCGGCGTCCCTCCGCGACGCGCTCACCTGTGGGCGCTGGTGCTGGGCGGGACCCCGCTGAGGCGGCCTGGCTCCCCGGATCGTGCGGGCTGCGGGGCGACTGGCTGCGCCGCTCTCGCCGAGACGCTCGGTGCCCGGCGCGACCGCCCGAACCGACCGCGCGCTCCCTCCCTCTCGCTGCCGGCTGAGGAGACACCGCCACGGGGGCGCGCCAGCTGCGGCGGAG
>NW_010972528.1:8421084-8435112 GCF_000737465.1 Haliaeetus leucocephalus | reverse complement strand
GCCGCTCCCCGGGTCCGGGGGCAGGCCGTCTGCTTACCTGCGCGGCTGCCGAGCCCCCGCCAGGGTCGCCCAGCTCCCCCGCGGCCCCGAGAGCACGCGAGCCCGGGTCGGCGCCGCATCCTGGGGCGGGAAAGAGGCCGCAGGCTCGACCTGCGCCCGGCGCGTCGTGGCGGGGCCGGCCCCCGCCCCCTCCAGGGCAGCGGGAGCGGTCCTGCGGTGAAGGCGAGCGTTTTGGTACACCAGCATTTGCGGGGCCAGGGCCTCAGAGGCCCGAGTGGGGTCCGTCGCTAGGGCTATCGATTCTATTTTAAAAAATTTAAAAAGCCCTCGGGAGTGGCCTTTCTTACAGAGGCCGGTAACGTCCGGCACAGGAGCTTTCCGGTGATTTTAAGGGACTACTGACAACAAACCCCTCCTCCAGTCTCCTCTTCTTCAAAGACTTCGCGTAATTCAGGTTAGGCCCCCGTCCAGCAGCGCCCTAAACACATGTGAAACTTCCAGCACATAAACTGCATGAAATTAATGTAATTGCTAGTGTGCTTTTACACATGCTTTGTTGGATTAGGACCCTGCTCGTCTACTGAAGCTATTCAGAGGTTTGCCAGAGGAGAGCCACTGTTTATTTTGCTTTCGGTAAAATATTTAAAAATACATATTTGCCACCTTACTTCAATTTTTGAATGACTGAAGCGTTTTCTTTGGCTAGTTTAGTCGGTTATCCAGATGGTTTTCAATATCCTCCTCATTCCTTTTGATGACCAGAAAGCACTTCTTTTTGTATAACGTTTTTGTGTTGAATCTGCCAAGTCTGCTATTATTCAGAGATTTTGGGGGATTAGTTTTAAGGCAGCTTCTCAAAAACGTATCAATGTAGTGATGCAGTACAATATGTACCAAACCCACTATTTAAGAATCCTCCCAAAGTATAGAGAATTATTTATTGTCAAAGGATGACAACTATAGGAGTGTAACTTCTTTGTACATAATTTTTCCTTGCACACCTTGTAGCTATGCAGTGGTTATTGAGCCTTTTCCTTCAAGTATTCACGAGGAGTGATACACATGGTAATGACTGCCAACCTATAGCTGGGTTGACTGATTGAATACTTGCAGAAATAAGTTATGATTAAGTATTATTTTTGTCCTGGACAGGAAGGACACAATCCTGAAGCAACATGTTACCAATATAAGATGGTTTTTTCCACCTTTGATTTTAGTACAAAGTAGGGCCAATCATTTGATGTATTTTTAAACAGATGGAAGTCTGTTCAGTAGTGGAAACTTCAAAAAAGGTAGTCTTCTGTAGACAAGAAGGAAAAAAGCTTCTATAATAGTGGCAGTTAGTATTTTTGGATAGGAGAACCAGAATGCTTATCAGTTCCAGTAGTCTGTGTGGTTTTGTACAAAGTATCTATGTGGCTAAGGCTTTGATCCTGCAAACACACACTAACTTTTTGCAAAAAAAAGGCAAGTTGACAGTCTCACAGTCCAATATCCAATGCACTGCTAGTTGGTCAGTATTACTAAGCATTTGCCTTTCACTGATTAGAAACTAGTTCCTTGAGCAGTGAAAGTAATTAATCCTAGTTTCTAATGGATTTTTCTCTTCCCTCTCTCCTTACCACACGAACCTCCCACTTCACTCCCATGTTCCCTAGCCTCACCTCTGAAATTACTCCAGCTTGCCCACGTGCCTTAACCCTTTATAGCACCCCAGTATGCTCATGCCTGTAACTGACAGCTGTCCTAGAGGGAGCACCCAATGCAGCTGCTTCCCAGCTGTGTGCATACACCCACGGCTCCATCACCCAGTTCACACCTGGGAGCTCTCCAGCTGGCAGTCCAAAGAGTTCCCATTTCCCTCCTTCCCTCAAATAAGACCACTTATCTCAGTTTTCCTCCACTATCCATCATCACACTTCTCAAAAAAGTTATGGGAACTTCAGTGTCTTTGAGACACGTTCCTCCCTCAAACTGGGGTGAAATTAGCCCACAGGTTCAAAAGCTAGTATAGAGAGCTGACTGGAATAGACCCCATAGCAAGATTGCTCAAGCTTCATTACTGTAGGAAATGAAGGTTAAAAGGTCTCGAAGACACATTAAGAGGTCATGTAATCCATCTTCCTTCTCCAAGGTAGAATCAGCTATGCCTTCCTTATTCCTGACAGATGCTTGTCTAAACAGGTCGTAAAAATCCTCCTGCAGCAGTAGAAATTTTTAAACCATCCTCTGAAACCTACTCTAGTGTTTGTCCTTAACCATTACATTGTTTCTCCCCATGATATATAACCTAAATCTCCCATTGTAATTTTAGCCCATTGTTGAAGCGCTTCAGTGAACACAGAAACATTTTTTTCCCTTCTCTGTTTTTGAAGACTTTAATCTTCAGTAAATTACATCAGTTCCTTTCTATCTCTAGGTCACCACTGCAAGGCCTCTGATCATTCTTGTATTTTCTCTCTGCATACTCTGCAACGGCTCCTTTTATTCTTTTTTGACTATAGTTCTGGGACTGGACACAGCACTCCAACTAAGGCCCTTTTAAATGCTGAGTGATAAAGCCTGACTCTATGGGGATACCATTAAATTAGCAGTATCTGTCAATATAATAATTGTAAACTGAAGTTAGTCTTTTTAACATCAAGCTTTACTAATTATTAATTTATTGATATTGCTTTTGTATGCTTTGTTTAGTAGGAAAAGTACCTACTGTTACTATGGAAGGGTATAATACCACTGTGGTTGATGAAGTTGTATGTGTATGTAGGCCTATAGTTTAAGGGGATTACTGTGTTTCCTTAATAGACAATAATGCCTGTAAGTCTTCAGTTTCATATTAATATGTAATAAAATACTTTTTTCTAGTTCACACTATTTATGTGAGTTGCTATAATATTTTACAAAGTTCATATATATATTAGTATAGCATACAGGAGATTTTAGGTGAAAAGTCATTAGTGATATTTTATGTTTCTGTAAAACACATTCTTTGTTTCAAGAATGAAGAGAGTATTAGCAACACGTGGCAGCATTGTCTTGAAATGTAGAAATATGATTTTCAATGGATAAACTGGATACTCAAATTTTGTGGCTGGATCTGGTTTCTTGGGCAGAAACACTGCTTCTGATCATTCAAAGTAACACTCAATCCTCGTAGCTAAGTGCCTATGTCCTAAGCAAAGCACCTAAGCATAAACTCATTTCTAAGCTTGTCTGTAACAATACTGAAGCTAGGAAAATACACGTGCTTAAGTGAATTTTCTACTTACAGCATTTTAAAGTTTCTAAAAGTAATGAAGAATTCATTTTTACCCAGTTTTGAGTATCCTAACTACTTTTTTGCATTGAAATGACAACATTAAGCCCTTAAGAAAATTGAGTAGTGTCCAACAAAACACACTTATTTCAAGACTTGGGTAAACGAAGTACCTGAAGATAATAGAGTACACTAATTACAAATTAGCGATTACACAAATTACAAAAGGCCATCTAAAATAACTGTTCCTCAAAGTACTAAATACAGTATGACTTTAGGAGAAAATGGCTATTCTTCATATGCAAAATGGCTCATTCTATTTACAAAAATAAAAATATTTTAAACCTTATTTTTTTCTAGCCAATTAATATCTTCCCCATACATACGAGCACTTTGGATGCATTACTAATGATTTTTGGCATCCACAATTTCCCAGTATCACAGAAAGGAAGATGGCAAACTTTCAAAGTTTGTCTCAAACATCCTGGAGGGCTCTTGAAGACAATAATATTGATTAAGATGGAAGATCAGCTGCTGATCTCTACTGATCTCTTCATACTGCAGTAGGATCAGTTTGGTTTTTTTTAATTTATATTCTTCACTGCCTAGGCTGCTAAACATCTCTATTCACAAACAGTTTTTTTAGGGACTTTCTGACAGCAAGAAAGTGAAAGAATAGCACAACTACTTAAAGCAGTTCATTAAAAAAATAATCTTACTTTTTTCAGGTAAACATCAATAGCTGTTTCATATGTTTGGAGCACACATTTTGTGTTGTAACAAAATTCTGAGCTAACAAGAACTCCACAAGAAACCAATTTTGGGATACCCTGAAGACCTTCTTATATAAACTGTTGAACTAAACCTAGTTTGTAAGAAAGTAATGAGATTCTCTGAAATATGTGTGATATCCCACTCTTAGCCTGCAAAGCATCATAGATACACAGGATTGCTGACTCCAGTAATTTTACTGATAAATACTTTACATGGCAAAAGGCTTGGGGATTTTTTCCTGCAATGCTGCCTCTAACATCTGCAGCATTCAAGTGATTCCCTCAAATTTGCTTTCCACTAAAAAAGTGAACAAACTAAACCTTCAAAAGTAAAAACTAAAGTTTCAGAAGGCAAATAAATAGAATCCAAAAGTTAGTATTTAAAACAATAAATATTTCATTTTGAAGTTAATGTTACATTAGGCTGGTTGGATTGGATGGTCCTGATGTACCAGTTGACTGGATTGGATATACTCATAGAAACTATATGTTATAGTCTATTATTATAGTGCAGCTATGTATAAAGTCTTCAAACACTTAAAAGACATACAGCCTGAAAAAATATCAGACTGATATTCTGTATTTTGTAATTATCATAATTGACTAATTTAACTGATCTCAGTTATTTTATAAAGAAACATTTTCCATTTTTGTTTTTGTTTTAATTCCATGCATTTGATTTATTTACCACTTACGTCCTTTTTCAGGATTTATAAGCTGAAATTGAAATAAGAGGTGGAAGACAGGTTTTATAGGAAGATTAGGAAGACAGAAGGATTTTTAATTTAGCAATGGACACAGTGTTGGGGAGACAAACAAAAAGAATCTTTTTAAAGTGAAAAAGGTACTAAATTATTTTTAAAATGTTATTCTGGGTGGGAAGAGGTGCCTTGTTACCCTTTAAATCATATAAATATATTAAATTATATTACAGAAGCATTTTCAGAACTGGAGATTTTAGGCAATACCAAATCTACTAACTCTTCAGAAGCACTATAAAAGTTAATACAAGACTTGCCTTCTTCCCCAGCTTCATCCCTCCTGATAACAGCCAGCATCTGACATTTTGTAGATATCCTAGCATACAGGAATCATAGGATTAGGTTGCACATATTTTTTCTTTATGTAGCAATTATTTAGAAAATACATTTTAATAATCTATCAACCAATTGTAGGCTATCTAGCAAATCTGATAGGTCATGGAGCTCCACAGAAATATTTATGATCAGCGTATTTCTAGACAATTATTACCTTGTGGTTTTAGGAGGGAAGCAAGCAGCTGTCTGCCAACATGGGTGAAGTAATTAATCTAAATTCTGTTTTAGAAAACAAGCTCTCATTTTCAAGACAGAAGTCGTACACTATTAGCAACAGAAAGAGCTAGCACATGCATTGTCCTGAGGATCCATATGAATACAAGGAGAGGCTTAAGACCGTCAGATTATTTTGCAAAAATCCATAACTAATCATTAGATAAAATACAATTCCAGTCAGCTCTGACCTGTTTTAGATTCCAACTAACTAAATTTAAAAACCTAAAAATCTAAAACTAACTAAAATCTCCTGAATCATCCAGTTCTTACTATGTAAATATGTGGTCTTCATTTAACTCCTGAGTAAAAAATGAGATGTGTAATTATATAACATTTAAAATGGTGTAACATCAGAAAAATTCTGTGGATGTGTAGCACATGATACTATACAGAAATAAATTCATAACTACTTGGCAATTCAGTAAGTCAATTACAAGATAAAAACTGATTTTAAAATAGTGTGAAACATACATAATAACTTTTCAAGCTTTGAAATTTGCATGTCTGTAAGGTTGAACAAGATAAGAAGGCATTTTTGAGGGTTTTCTTTTGGCAAGGTTTTTGTGAGGTTATGCCTTGGTGGAAGAAATTAGTCTTACACCATGCCCTGAAGAACAACATAACTGGACAGTGATGGGTAATTAGAAACAACACCAAGTAATAAGTAATCCAGGTTTTTTTCTTTTTTTCTTTTTTTTTTTTCTTGAAGTCAGAGACTCTTACCAGATCTGAATTATTCTGACAGATAATCTGTATACACAAATGATCAGGTGCCTAAACATTATATATAAAGTTCTGAACCAAACTCAACACATCTTTAGTTTAATACAGAAACAAACAGCAAACAGTGTATGTAAACATCTGTAGCTGGCACAAATAAGTTAGTTTTCTAAGAGGTATACATACATAGTCCCATGCCAGGCATATTATAGGTAGTTCCTATCTGAACTCCTACAGTTTGTTTCATTATATTGTTACTCATGGTTCAGGCAAACAGCCAACATTTCAAGCCTTCCTAAATTTGTTTCAATCAGGAGGAGACCTGTATAGGATTTAGGTATGTCTTTGGCATAAGCCTATTTATTTTTTAAATAGATGCCTTGAACATATTGGAGGGAAAAGGAGAGTGGCACCACTTTCCTTGCTTTTGTGAAATACCTCTGACAGAGGCTCATGGCTGCTCTACAAGTTTTCTGATGAGAAAACAAATACTAATCCCATTTCTATACTTGCAACCAATCTCCTGAGGCGCATGATTAATAACACCTTGCTCAGATCCTGCCACGTCTACCAGTTCCTACTGTTCTAGCTCTCTCAGTACACATGAATGTTTCATTGTTCCCCTGTTCAGCCTTAACTTATTGACTGTACTCAGGCCCGTGGCTGAGCACAGTCACAAACATTTGCCAGAAAAAAAGCATTTTGAGAACACCTCCAAAGAACATGGTCATGCTTCCACCCCTTTTTTCCTCTCTTCCTCCTCTATCCATACAGAGACAAAAAGTCTCCTGGTTTTCATTTTCTGCATGAATCAGTAAGAATGAGCGCACTACTGTGGGGAAGCTTGGACAAAGAAGCAAGGTTTGTATTCAGCTTTAAATGAAGTGTGATTGGGGAGTTTTGATTTTTCCTCGTTAGTAATTTTTCAGCAGAGTTCTGGTGGTCACCAAGACATAAATGCAGCAAGATCAGATCATACAGTACAGTAAGGGTCCACTTTATTCACATTTACGTTTAAAATGCATTTAAAAATCATTATCACTGGCAACAAAGTCTTGTCACCAGAAATACATCAGCAAATTACATACTGGCTAAATATAACACCTTACTTTAGGTATTCTAGAAACAGTACAAAGTAATGATATTTATTATCAGGTATCTTTTGTCATGCAACATTCCTGTTAATTTTGCTGGGAGTTAGTCTGAGCAGACACCACAGAGTGTAATGAGGATTATAAAATCAGAGGGGGCACCTCACTGAAGAAGCTGTCGGCCACAAAGAAATCTGATTACATGCATTATCCCTGACACTTCTGATTTACCAGAGAAGAGGGAAAATTACAAAAGACAACATTCTGTTTTTCATACGTGAGCACAGAGAAAGCTTGAGGCATTATAATGTTCTTTGATACAAATGCCTATTTCATATTGCACATGTCTTTTTTCCTTCCTACTGTAATATCATTTACTATTGTAGCACCTCTTGTTTCCAAGCCCTCCCCTAGATTGCTGGTGCTGCATAGGGAAGCTTTTGAGTCACAGGCTTCTTTTTATTCAGTGAGGTCATTATAACAGTGTTATAGCTAGTCTCAAGAGAAAAAAAAAGAAATTAAAACACAACCTGGTTTGCAACAGGATAATTCAAAGAATATATGACAAGACCAGGTTCGCCATCCCAGTTAGCATGGTGACACTGACCATCAATAATGTCACCATAATTTTACCTACTAAAAATGCTGGGGTTTTAATTCCTATTATTGTTTGTCAGTTTGTTTTGGGGGTGGTGGTTTTGGGTTTTTTTTTCATTTCTCTCAGTTGTGTGGAGAGGACAGCTAAGGTGAAAGACTCTCTTTTTTAAAATTATTAGACTTGATTCATTAAAGATTAAGCATATACACCAAAGTAAGCCCAAAATTAAATGTAAAATCTCTTAGGTAGTTATAAATAAATCCGTACTTGTTTTGATTATTTTGCGCATTTGCTTAAAATGAAAAGCTCTTGGGAAGATCACACGTTTAGAGAGCTGCCTGAGAGAAAATTTATAGCTTGTCAGCTGCATAAAGTTATCATCTTCCAAAGTATTTTTGGGTGTCATGTTAACAACATTCAATAAGATGTTAAACAGAAATCCTTTGCAAGCTGTGCCTGTGTTCACTGTGATACTGCTAAAAAGTTTATTTCTCCAAATGAAAGAAAACAAGCACATCGTTTGAACATTTGCACAGTGAAATACACATCCTTTTTCATAATTATGGAGCAAATCCTGCCCTGGCTGGCCCAGGGAGGGTAAGGAGAAACATTGCATAGCACATCCGATACCACAGGGATCCTGCAGACAGGATTGGATTCCAACAGGCACACCCCAGGAGGCACTTCAAGACATGATAAAATACTATAACCCTGTCTGTCTGCATGGCCTTATTTACAGTATTAGGGAAACCTGCCATATCACCATCTCCTTATTTTAAATAATATGCCATTCAAGCTTATCAAGCAGAGGCCTGCCACAGTCTCGATATTGCTATTTCTTAATATATTATTGTAATACATGCTTCCTTAAAAATTTATGAAAAGAGTGCTAATGGAACAAATCCTTGGTTTGTTCAGAACATAAGCTCTAGAACATGGAAATCTCTTGCTGCAGAACCATTCTTGCTCTTGGGCATCCTACACATTTAGAAAACTTGGATGGGTGGTAGAGAAAGCTACTGCCATAGCGATAAAATCAATCACCTCTGTATGTACCCTAAACTACACTATTCGGGGACCAATTTCAAATCAGTTTACTCCAATAGTTTTAACAAACTTGTCTGTCCCTTTAGTCATCATCACATTACAGACAATAATTTTCACAATCAATAAATGTCATCCATGAGCTTCCAATAAATGGTCCTTAGAAGTGTATTACAATGGGAAGCCCTGGAATGTGACCTATCCTGGTAACTAACCAAAGCAGAATCTTCCCCAGCTGCACATCAAAGCAGCTGTAAAACTGCTTTTAGCAAGGAATTAGAGTTCATTCAAAAAATCCGTCTAATTTACCCTATCAAAATTCTCCTCATTGTTGACTGTAGAGTTCCTATAGTGGTGCATCCAAAGGTTTGGGGTTTTGTTGTGGAGGTTTTTTTGAGGCAGAGATAAATTTCAGTGTATTCCTGGAAAACAGGAAAGAACTTCTTGATTCCAACTACTAAATCTGCCACCCCTTCTCATTTCCAATTTAATTTTGACAATTTAGTTTCCTTTTACAATTACTGCTCTCTCTTGAAAAGTTTTATTTCTCTATTCAGATTCAAATTTTTGAATTGTGCATTGAGTTTTTCAGGGTTGCATATCTTCCTCTTTCTCCTTAGTTAGGAAGTCCATGAAGAAACTACTTTAAGCCATGGCCACTTAACTTTTTTCCTCCTTTTTTAACTGGTGTTTACCATAAGCTCCCCATTTTATTGTCACTTTCCTGATTGCTGTCTAACAATTAGACATTGAAAAGCAAAAGGGTATCTGGAGTTTCTATCAAAGAGAAAGTACCCCTTGGGAATGAAAAACAACCCATGGCTGCTGCATCTCCTGAATTCTAATGGAAATGAATTTAAACTAGTTAGAGGATAGACACTGGGGCTTATTAGTGGCAGAGGCCTTCTGAAGTGTGTACATGCTTATCATAAATCCTCACAAACTGTTTTAAATTTCATTTATCTTTGTAGCTTTCTAGTTTTGTAACCTTGTTATAACACGGCACTTAATGAAACCATAACAAAATCCTTCTACTATGCAAAGCCTTTTTCAGTGTGATTTTATACAGTACAAACTGACAACCAACACAAATAAGAACTGGGTGGTGGGGGGACATCTGTTTATGTCAGTACTGCTAAATACATGGTCTCAGCAGCCTAAGCTTGCATATATCAAACCTGTAACCATATTTAAAATACTATCCCCAAAACCTGCTTACCCCCAAATAGGATGGTGAAAAGACCGTATCCTAGAAAGGAGATAAATCTCTACAGATTATCAATACAAGTTAAGCAGGGAGGTTATAAATTGCAATCTCTTGTGCTGATGGAGGAAAAAAGCAAGCAAAAATTCTTGATCCAAGTGAGGCACTTTTTTAAGCCATTCCCATTTTATCATGTTTTTACCTTGAGTTTTGGACTGCAGTTGCAATGAAACTGAGATGTAAATATTGTGATCTAACTTAAGAATGTTAAAACACTACACAACTAACTAATTTCAGCCAGTAGGCTAAGAAATGCTGGTTTCTCCGCCTTTCAGTTCAGTTGCTGTATGCATTTTTTTTTGGTGCACCAGCAGAGATTAGCTTAGACCAAGTGCTATAACTACATACTATTACCCATACAGACAAGTTACAAGGCTAATGGAAAAATATCATTTACTGTTTTGGAGATCTGACAGATGTTATTTCCTATGTGAAAAGGATTATATTATCCACAACATAAGCTATGAGTAATGTATGCATTGTACTGTTTTAATAATCTACCAAGGTTCACCTAGACAAACATAATCTGGGAATACCCTTATACATCACCTTTTGTACATATTTAATACAAAGTCTACCAATCTTCCATATTCTAGGATGCCCTGAATTCAGACAATTAACAAGAAAAGCAAAATAGGACCTGAAATCCTGTGTCTCTATTCCCAAGAGCAGATTCTGTGTGTCCTGGGGGAAGATGGAATAGTCACATTGTAATTTTTCCTTGTCTTCATGTATGCATAAAAAGAAGACTGATACGTTTGATTCGCTATCCTTCCAGTACCTACGAGAAGACTAGGAAAAATCCAACTCTTCATGACTGTAATTCATGGAGTAACCCTCCTGAACAGCCAGGACATTACAATGCTGATGGACAACTTCTCATCCTTTCGATGTCACAAAAGTTAACTAAAAGCAAGACCTATGGCTAAGGCACACATACACAGCCCACTAACAGTTGGCTCAGTTTCTGTGATGGAAGACTGAATTTAGTACTTTCTTTTATACAAACTGCAACTGACCACCTCTTCAAATTACAAGATACTGAAGCGTATTAGGTAAAAATATGTCAGCTGGATTTTCAGAGATCTTGGTTCCATCATAGACGCCTTTACATAGCCTTAATAGTATCAAGTCCAGTTTTACATCAGGCTAATTTATACAGGTAATGCTTCTTTTATTAAATGCACCCATGCCTATAAATCCTAATCATATGCCAGGGCTTCAGTATGCCAATTGTTCAATGAACATAAAATTAGCAGTACACTTCCTGCCTCACAGAAAGTTTTATATAAAATGGGAGAGAGAAAATAGAATACGGACAAAAGAAAGTGGCAAGACAATAAAAGCTAGCAATATAGGAAGTAGTTACAAGTATGTTTACATCCTGATATTTATTCTGTTTTGTAGGCATGACCAAAAAAAAAAAGGGTGGGGGTGGGGGGTTGGCTGGTATTTGAATGAAAATAACAGTTTTGCCGGTGTGCAAAAACCCTCTTCCGAAGCATGAGGAGTGTCATAGAAAAATGTGAGTATCTGAACTGAGTAATTCACTAAAAAGGCACAGATCCTACTGTGTTGAGGTTATTGGAGGAAGGATTTAACCATTGCATACCATTCAGAGGTGACAGACAGTAAAGGAGAGGCTGTGAATGGATCTAAGGAGGAGGATGGTTTGTTTGCTTGATGCAATAGGCAAACCAGAAGCATATAACCCCAGAAAGGGATCATATTCTCAAAGTCACTGTCTAGAAAAAAACCAAACATTTTAGCAAGATAGACATCAGCAGAGAGAGGTACCGTAATACATTCATTTACTATGAAGCACAGCTACAGAATCTTAGAAATAGAGCTTTATCTTTTCCTGGCTGACATACTGTATTTGTTGAGTAGTGAATTATGGTACTGAGAATCAATCCTCACAATGTGGTTTTGGAAAGCATTTCACATTTGCCAGCTACATGTTTAAACAGAAGAATCCCCTGGCATCACCACCAGCTTACACACAGATTCACTTACACTCCATTTTTCATGAGGTGCCCACATCAGCCATATAACATTACTTACAGAGAAGCCTTACTGGTTTTTCTCCACTGTTTTTTAGTAAGACAAGGCCTCTGTTTCCTCTGGGTCCTACCATTTCCTCTTCATTACTTTATATCCTGAGGCACAGAAGAGCATCTGCTGCCTTTCATTGTATTCCTCTGCTGGCTGTAAGGAGTAATTTTCATGCTTGGTGTGCGCAAGACCTTCATTAGGAGAGATCCATTTTAGCCAGAAGACCTCTCTCTGGTTTGGGAAAAGATTAGGGTTTTTTTTTTCTGTTATTTCTCTGGCCTCATGAAGAAACTGTGTTAGGCCTTCCCCATTTGCTGAAAGTCTAGCCTGAGTTTCATCTTCCAAAGAAGCAGATCTTCATATGCTTATGCTTCCGTATAAACAGAGTTACATATATGAACTTACACAGGATTGATTCCAGCATATAAAAAGCCTTGGCATTCCCATGATATTAGAATTGTGTGAATGGCAGGAAACATTGGTACCCCATTCGTGCCATGGGAGCACAGCCCTTTACTGTCTACACAGCACACACACAGAAAGATTCAGGGGCCAAGCATGAATAGCTGAGCTATAGCCAAATGGATCTCCCAGGCTAAGTCATACATTGCATTTAAATTAATATTTCTGTCCCTCTGGTGATGGTGCAGTAGTGAAGAAAAAAACTGTATGGATAATCTGGATCCTACTTCCAGTTTCATGGAGAGAATGGAAACTGCTGTCATAATTCTTCTGCACATATCTGCCAACATTCTGAGCTATAATTCATGGAAAATCTCCCACAGGTTTCAAGAGTTGGTAGATAAGGGCTGAAAGTGTTAAGCTATTTTACAATCTTCATCAGTAGTTTTAGGCATTAATCCTGTTTGATCTCCATCAACACAGATGCAATTTGGCAGGCATCAGATCTTCAGGGAGCTCCCCTGGTACTTGTTGATAGTCCTCAGGAAACGTTCTATTTTATTATATTCCTTTACTGAAACATGGGCAAGAGAACTGCTTTAAAGCTTTTCCATTTTCAGGAGAATTTCTAACAAAGCCTGTGTTAGAATCTCTGCGGCTTTAGTGATTTGAGCCTAACAGGCAAACTAATTGCTCAAGTCTTTGAATCTCTCAACTAGAAAGAGATTGCTACCTGTAATTTAATTTATTAACTGTGCACATACCCTTAATTCTCTACAGGAATACATACAGGATAAGAATGGTAATAATACATCTTAAAGCCATACATTTAAGTGGCTATGAATTAACTCCCTCAGTTACTGCGTAATCCATCATATTTTGCTTCTCTTATCTTGTACATATTATCAAACAGCTGACTAGACAAAAAGGAAATGAGGAAAACTTATGAAGAAATAGAAAGGACCACTGACATGTCCTGGTTTCGGCTGGGATAGAGTTAATTGTCTTCCTAGTAGCTGGTACAGTGCTATGTTTTGGGTTCAGTGTGAGAAGAATGTTGATAACACACTGATGTTTTCAGTTGTTGCTAAGCAGTATTTAGACTAAGTCAGGGATTTTTCAGCTTCTCATGCCCAGCCAGCAAGAAGGCTGGAGGGGCACAAGAAGCTGGGAGGGGACACAGCCACGGCAGCTGACCCAAACGGGCCAAAGGGATATTCCATACCATGTGACATCATGTCTAATATATAGGCTGGGGGGAATCACCGCTCGAGGACTAACTGGGCATTGATTGGCAGGGGGTGAGCAATTGCATTGTGCATCACTTGTATATTCCAATCCTTTTACTATTATTATTGTCATTTTATTATTGTTGTTATTATCATTATTAGTTTCTTCTTTTCTGTTCTATAAAACTGTTCTTATTTCAACCCATGATTTTTACTTTTTTTTCCGATTCTCTCCCCCATCCCACTGGGTTGGGGGGGGGGGGGGGGGGGGGGGGGGGGGGGG